>NC_134486.1:280037142-280137142 GCF_040206685.1 Ascaphus truei | reverse complement strand
CACAAGTATAATAATCATTCAGAGGCAACTTAACGTATAGACGAGAAAAATGTATTCAGAATCATATATTTTTTCTTCTTCTAAACCCCTCCCCTACCCCCTTTAACAATTCACAGGCAAAAAAAAAGGTATCCATGTATCTCATTTAAATGTACAGGGAATTTCAGGTAGCCCCAAAAGAGCATAATATAACAGTGAATTAAATTAAAGTATTGCCTTCCAGTCTCCCATAACATTTTCATGTACAATAAGTGTTCTTTAAAACATAGAAAAGAATGATTGCAAAGATTTGAATTTCAATAAATGTTTAGGAAGGGAAATGGTCCGTCTATGAAATGACACATCATTGTGAAAGCCTATTTTACCAATTCTAGCCACTAACAGGTTTTGAATTATTAAGGTGGTGCACAATTTATCAAAATGATAATGTACAGCACAGCGAGTCTGTGTGCAGCCACATATAATACATTTCCCATCTGACACCTGAGAAAAGTCTGCCGTTCTTTTTCTTACAAATACATGTGAACAATGTTGATAAATCAGCATAGTGTCCTTTCACCCTTATTTACACACAAAGCAAAGGCCCTAGTAAATTCCTGAATATGTTTAGGACCGAATTCCATTTTAATTTGAAAAGTCTAGGGTTTGGGATGGTTTGCTGGAAATGTTGGTTGATTTTTGCTTTTAAAATGTCTTTATTTTTTTCATATTTTCAAGTGGTTAAATCTACTTGAGAAATGGGAGTGTGATTCAACTAATGCTCCAAGGTTTATGCCTCAAACAGCATTCATTTTATTTGGCTGTTTATTTTAGAAGGCTGTCACTTTCTAGGACATGTGATAATATATTCTTTAATGTTCTAATTTCTTTATTTGGTACATTTAAACAAAATGTGTTTAAATTTCACAATAATTACAGAAATACTTGAATTACCCTACTAAAAATTAATACATCAAACATCATATAATAAAACAAATGTCTGGTGAAAAGATGCATTTGAAAAGATTACACTTGCCAAAAAACAAACTTTTCTGTATCTGTATAGTTGTTGAGATATCTTTTAAATACTTAGATCAGCAGAAACTTACCAATGTTGTAAAAATGTAATGATAATATTCTGTCATCATTCCCATTGCCAGTGCCTGTGAAACAAAGAATGAAAATTGGGTTGGTTATCACATTTCAGAGGACATTTATCAAACAATTTCTCAATGTTATATTAAAGACAAAACAGCATTAGAATCGCTCCAAAAACTTTTTCTTTTAATTGTGAAAGTAAATAAGGTGGATTCTGTGAGTTTACGAGAAGAAAGTTTCCCATATGATGCACTCTACCTCTACTAATATATCAAAATAATAAAATGTCCAAAAAACAAAAAACATACTGTATGACAAATAAAACCTATTTCAGCGATGGTGTACAGCTAGAAGATTCTATCAAAAGTGATGATAAAAATCTCAGAAGCAAATGTCCCACAAAAATCAATCAACAATCAAACAGCCTCAGCTGTAATAGGCTAATTAGGATAATATGTGACAATTAATGCCAGTACTTATATCCTGAGCTGATAGATAAATATCTTAAGCTAATTTTGCAGATTCCGGCTATATATATATATATATAAAAAAAATATATATATATATATATATATATATATATATATATATATATATATATATATATATATATATATATGTTCCAATAATAGATGTACTCAGTTAATAGTGAATCTACAGTATGGCTTCTCTGATATATATAGGATTAACCAAATATAATACTATTGTCTTTCAATATATCTTAAAGTATTAGGATACTTAGACCAATGGTTTACATTATTATACATAATGCCTCATGCAGTAACCGCCGATTAAAAATTCACCAGGGTACGACAATTATCTAAAAGTTTGGGCCCCCTGGCTTGCCCAAACAGACATCCCTGGGGTAGAGCGTAACACAATTTGGCTATAATAGTAATAAATGCGTTCTCCTTTGGGGACATAAGAACCAACCCCACACCTAGAACCTCATACTCCTTACGCCCAATCACTTACTCTACCGAAAGGCCTCACTAGTTGATACATAGTCCTCACGCTGTCCAGGTGTTCCCCGGAGGCAGATGTATTGTTATCCTTGGATACACCTTCCCTCTCTCCTCCCCCCCCACCCCCTCCTTCCCTCTCTCCTCCCCCCCCACCCCCTCCTTTACCTCCTCCCCCCCCACCCCCTTTTTTTTTTTTTTTTTTTTTTAATATATATTATTTTATTTTATTTTTTTACTATTATTATTTACCCCAGTACCTTACACATGACGATTCCCACTCACGTGGTTAAGTAGGGCTCGAAAAACTACGTGAGTTTATTATGCTTTTGTTATTGTATATGATATGCTAAATATGCACCTGATGTCTTTTTTTTTATGTATATCATGCATTTATGTATAATAAAATACAAGTTATAAAAAAAAAATTCGCCAGGGTTTTTAAATCGCAATTTTTGACAGCGTTGCTATCACGGTATGCAGAAAGCCCTGAATACCAGTGTTAGCAACATTTGCAAACATGATGAGTAGCCGGCGACGAGAAGATCGCCTCTCTGAAAAGGGCTCACCCGGCGAGTTCTTTCTGCTGCAGAGAGAGAGAGAGAGACACCTCTCTCTGCGCAAATCTCAGCCGTAATAAAAAAATTGTAAATTTTATTACTAGTGTAGATGAGCAGGGGGTCTCCGGAGCAGAACCGCATTGATTTGAGGTCAGGAGACACCTGCTTCCAGAGATACAGGCCCCATTATGGGGTCCCCGTATATCCTATGCTTTTGATTCCCACGGTCACGTGATGCGGGATATTTCAATGCATAAGAGATACCGGTACCCCATAATGGGGCCTGTATCTCCGGACCTCAAATCAATATGGTTCTTCTCCGGAGCCCCCCTGCTACAATACACTAGTAATAAAACCATAATAATTTTTTTAACACATTCGTTATTCACCCCCTCTGCCCCCAATAAACATTTTAATATGTATTAATTACCAATACATAACCCACACCCTGCACCCCAACATAAAACCATTTTAATTTAATTTCAAACAGGATTGATAACATAGGATGACGGGTATCCTCGTGTTGTCCCCACGGGTGTCTGGGGGCCTCACAAGGGCTCCCCGAGTGGTCAACGCGGTTGTCTGGGGGTGTCTGGGTCGGCACCACTGGTATCTGGGGCCTTCGAGTGGTTCCCATGGGTGTCTAGGGGCCCCAAAGGATGGGTATCTGGGGGTCCTCTGGTGCTTCCCGTGGGTGTACGGGGTCCTCGGGTGTCCCCGTGTGTGTCCGGAGTTCCTCTGGTGGTCCCCGTGTGGCAATGTATGGCATACATTGCAATAAATACACCTCCCCCCACCAAACACATACAGTAAAGTAATCTATTATCCAGATATGGATAATTGCTCATTTGCCCATTATTAAATCAAACAGTAGCCAAACAGCATAAATAAAGTAAATAAAACCGTTCTACTAACCCCTGCCATCATGAAGGGCGTCCTCGTCAGTATACGAGGGCCATGTTCTCCGATGCAGCAACAATACATTAAAAAAATACAATCTATGGCCCATAAACCCTAAATCACCGTAGCGGTTAATAACTGCTATAGTAATTAAGGAGTTAACCCCTGTCCACCGCTACCCACTCTGGAGGCCTAACCACCCACCCCGGACCCACTATATTCATTGATTGGTATAGTGGTACATCATACCTACAGTATATAATATGGGCATGATAAGCCACTATAGCACTCAATGGTAACCCTAATCCAAAAGCATGAAGGCCAAAATTCATTAGTTCACAAGGATATTATGTCACTTTAAGGGATGATGTCACATCCTTTTGAACTAAGGTAACCTATCACATGGTACAGCAACCAATGGGATTGTCTGCAATCCCATTGGCTGTAATACCATGTGATACAGACATGTGGGTTGAAGGATATGACGTATCTCCCTTGGAGATAACGTCACAAGCTTTTAAAAAAAAAAAAAAGAGGCGGGCACATGAAACAGCGTCCAATAAGATTGGAACTGTACCATCTGACCCAAAAATGTGACATCATAGGCCATATCTAAGGGCTTGACGCCTCATTTGAGCTCAAGAAACCGATGTAACAACATCATGTCGTGGATCTACCATGGGGTTTTTGGATTAACAGATGAAGATTGAAGATGAATAGAAGCAAGAAATAATTACAGATGAAGAAAGAAGAAGTGTTAGAAGATCAAAGAAAGAAAAATGTTGTCACCTGGCCAGGATCTTCAAGGTGGATGGCGTTGGATTCAGTTGGATGACGTCATGGTAGAGAGCTGCCTGATACCCCGGGATTCGGAGGACCAACGCTTCTTAAGGTAAGTTAAATATTAAATATATTTAAATGAATTTTTTTTCAGGTTTTTCGATTGTATATGTTTTTGTTTATGTTTTACATTACACATTAACTCATAATGTATTCATCTGTAACCTTTTAGGGTTTAGATAAATAATTATTAGCCAATTAATTTTTTGGGGCAAATGCTTGCTTTGTATTGAGTGTTCTTTTTTCTATTTGTGATTATTCTGTGGGTGTGTTACTATGTCATTTTGCTGGCTTGTGTTGTATTTTTGTTTTGGATTGATTCGCGTTTTTAATTAATGATTTCTTGTGTTGGCTCCTAGCTTTTAAGTGATGTGTTGGATAGTGGATTTAATAATTAATTGATTTGTTGGCTACTGTTTGAAATTAATTAATTGATTAGTTGGTTACTGCTTCTTTTTATTTAATTGGTTGGCTACTATTTTTAATTATTGAATAGTGTTTTTAGGTAGTTGTGTTGTTGAATTGTGGCCTTCATGCTTTTGGATTAGGGTTACCTTTGCGGGCTAAAGCGGTTAATCATGCAAATATTATATGGATATGATGTACCACTATACAATCAATGGGTGGGTATGGTGGGTCCGAGGTGGGTGGTTAGGCCTCCAGGGTGGGTAGCATTGGACAGGGGTTAACCCTTTAATTACTATAGTGGTTATTAACTGCTATGGTGATTAAGGGTTTAGGGGCCATTAGATGGTATGTATTTAAGTATTGTTGCTGGCATCAGAGGACATGGCCCTGCAGTATGCTAACGAAGATGCCCTTCATGATGACAGTGGTAAGTAGAACAGTTTTCAGTTTTATTTACTTTATATATGCTGCTTCGCTAATGTTTGATTTAATAATGGAGAAATTAGCTATTATCCATATCTGGATGATAGTTATTTTGCACATTACTGTACTGTATGTGTTTGGTGGGGTGGGGAGCTGTATTTATTGTAATGTATGCCATATTCATTTATATTACAACAGGGTTGGTACTGCAGGCCAGCGGAGACTCGCGGGGACCACCAGAGGAACCCAGGATGCCCACGGGGACCACACGAGGTCCCCCGGATTCCCACGAGAACAACTCAAAGACCTCCGGACTCCCACAGGGACAACTCGGGGACCCCTTTGGGGCCTCTGATACCCATGGGAGCCACTCGAGGGCACCCAGACACCTGTGGCAACCACCTGAGGGTCCCCAAATACCCGTGGGGCTGACCCGGGGACCCCAAGACACCTGCAGTGAACCCAGGGGCATTGGACACCCATGGATACCACGTGGGGATACCCGCTGGCCTATGTTATCAATCCTGTGTGAAATTAAATAAAAATGGCTTTATGTTGGGGTACGGGGGTGGGTTATTAATTGGTGCTTAACATATGTTGTAATGTTTATTAGGGGCAGATGGGGTGAGTGAAAGGTCAAGTACCCCCTTCACTCACCCCTCTGCCCCGAATAAAGCTGCTGTTGCCCCTTAACCCCTTCATTGCTATAGCGGTTAGCCGCTAAGGTAATGAAGTTTACTGTAAATGCATTTTTATTGCATGGGATTGATGCCGGGTGTCTCCGGTGCTGATATTAATTGAAATCTGCTCCGGATACTCCAGGCATCAATCTAATGCAGGAAATTTATTTTTTTCCCTAAGTGCCGTCTCGCCGCTAATCAGCAGCTTCTCACCACCTTCTTGCCAACTTTTCCTGGCGAGACAATTTAAAGAGGAAATCGCAATTCTAGGGCGGCAATTAGTCTCGATAACTAATTGGGGCTACTAGAATAGCGCGAGTGTGACAAGCTGGCGATAAGCGGTTATAAATAGCTTCTCGCCGTGCGTTTGGCGATTTTTTTTCGCCCCAAAAATTGCCGAAAGCGCTCTTATTGCCAACTTATAAGGGTTTACTGAATAGCAGTAGACTTATTTGGCGATAAGCTGGCGATAAGTGGCTTATCGCTGCTTACTGCATGAGGCCCATAGTGTAGTAAGTGCACCTAATAGATAGGTTGCTGGGTTAAGCACTAAAAATGCACACCTCAGCTGAGACCTTGTCTCAGTCGCGCTGACATCACCTCCGACGCGCGTTTCATTCTATAGCAAAGCTTCTTCGGGGGTGGGCAGTTCCCTACCTGGCTCTGTTATTTAAGCATGAGGCAATAAAGGAAGCGCACAACATACAGTACTGTGTAAACTAAATAAACTAATGTAAGATTGGTGCAGCTTGAAAAAAGAACTGTTCACAGTACTTGACAATGATATATAAAGGAAAAATCAGCCCACCTCAAAATTGAAAAGAGGAAAGAAAAAAGAAAGAAAAAAAGCAAAATATAGCATGTTCACAAAATCCTTTGCAAGATTCAATGGTGAGGTATGTACTTACATGTCAGTGCCTGAGCTCCTCCGCTCCCGCAATGGTACATGAAGGATTCAGAAGCCTTATTCTTAAAAAGTCCAACTTTATATAAAAATCAGGGTAAAAACTCACACAGACATTGTAAAATCTGTCTGATGGTTTCTTTAAATGTGGGAAATGTAAATATTGCAAATATGGGGAAAAAAGGAAAATAATTCTCATCAAAACAAACAGGAGAAAGTTTCACAATAAAAAAAATTATAAATTGTGACTGTAAAAAAATTATAAATTGTGACTGCAAACTTTTTCCCCTGCGCCCCCCTGCCGGCAGTCACCTCACCCCTGCACCCCCACTTACCTCCGGTGTCGGCTCCGGCGTCATGACATCACGTTGCCATAGCAACGTGACGTCACATTACCTTACGGCGTCATTTGGCGCCGCGTTGCCATGGCGACGCATGTGAATCCAAGGTAAGCAAAGTTTTACAGAGGCCCTGCAGCTCCCCCGGCACTTCATTTAAGTGCCTTCAGGAAGCGCGCGGGGCCTCTGTAAACCGCGCGCTCCCCGGAGGCAGTCTCACGCCCTCCCTGGGGGTCGCGCCCCCCAGTTTGCGCACCGCTGTCTTAAAGTTACTTAAATCCTATCTATTCTATGAAGTAATAATGATATTAGTACATCTTAGCGATCTTCATGTCAAAAACCTGATAATCAATAATTGAGCGGCCTGTTCATTTTGTATTGATGCCTAATACAGACTTTTTTGCTTATACTGATCTGGGTGCAGTCTTCCTTTACCGGACGTGAGAATGGTAATGTTGTTCTATTATTATTATTAGAGACTGGCACCTGTTAATGTTTTGTAGTACATTGAGTGCAAGCTGAAATTTGTTTCTTTATTTATATATATATATATATATATATATATATATATATATATATATATATATATATATATGCAAATATAACTGTATGCTCATCTGCATGTCTTAGGCAGGTCTGCAACCCCGCCTTTCCCCATTATCACCCAGCATACAGCACTTCCACTGCAGCAAGGGATTCTGGGAAATGACATGCAAATGAGCACAGTGTCACTTTTTGCTCATTTGCATGTCATTTCCCAGAATCCCTTGCTGCAGTGGAAGTGCTGTATGCTGGGTGATAATGGGGAAAGGCGGGGTTGCAGACCTGCCTAAGACATGCAGATGAGCATACAGTTATATTTGCATATTTGCTTTCCTGTGGAGGGTTTTTGTCACTTTTTTTACTCACCATAACTTAACTATATATATATATATATATATATATATATATATATATATATATATATATTTATATATATATATATATATATATATATATTTATATATATATTTATATATATATATATATATATATATATATATATATATATATATATATATAAAATCAAAAAATAAATAGATGATACCGTTCTGTGGCTAACGAAATGCTTTTATTTGTGCGAGCTTTCGAGATACACTGATCTCTTCTTTTGGCAATGTTACAATGAACGAAGCAAGCAAAGGGTATACATAAAAACAGTGTCTCTTGGAATGTTATCTGTGCTTGTTCCTCCCCCATGTGTGGATGTGATTTATGGCTAGAGATGTTAAATGGGTCCTGAAAGTTAGTGATGTGTGTGTGTATCTGTGTGAATATAAATGAATGGAGAGTCCACAGTGTATACAGTGCTTTACAAAAGGTGTGTGTGGAGTGGGAGTTAATATAAATGGTGTGGGTAGGTGTGGAAATGTGAGAGATTGTAGCATAACTAAAAGTGTGTGTAGATATTATACATCAATAGGGACCACATAGTATCTACACACACTTTTAGTTATGCTACAATCTCTCACATTTCCACACCTACCCACACCATTTATATTAAATCCCACTCCACACACACCTTTTGTAAAGCACTGTATACACTGTGGGCTCTCAATTCATTTATATTCACACAGATACACACACACACACACACATCACTAACTTTCAAGAACCATTTAACACCTTTAGCCATAAATAACATCCACACACGGGGAGGGACAAGCACAGATAACATTCCAAGAGACACTGTTTTTACGTACTGTATACCCTTTGCTTGCTTCATTCATTGTAACATCGCCAGAAAAAGATATCAGTGTATCTGGAAAGCTCACACAAATAAAAGCATTTCGTTAGCCACAGAACGGTATCATCTATTTATTTTTTTATTATATATACTGTTGTTTTTTTTATTGGACATTTGCACTATTTATTTTATTGAGATTTCTAAATACATGCAAATTAGATGGATGTTTTTCTATGCTGCTGTTAAGAGTTATTCATCAAAGTCTTTGGACTGTAAAACGTAGTAACAGCTCACGAATTCTTGAAGTATGTTTCTTAAATCTGGTGCTGGATTTTGCAGCCCTTACACAAGTTTTGCAGTTGCAAAGTGGCAGTGGTATGTTTTTTAAGGGGTTCTCGACTCCCGTACTCAAGAGCCCTAATCAGGTAAAGTTTTTAGGATATCCCTGCTTCTGCACAGGTTGCGCAATTTTGGTTCTTTGGCTACAGTGTCGGGGACAGGAAGTCCAGCTACCTCTGTATACTGTATGTAATGTTTACAGGGGGGAAAATGTGAATGATCATGAAAAACATACTAACAAACATGAAAATCTCCTGAATCCTTTTTTTTTGTTATGCAGTGAAAATTTTTAAATTAGATATACTCATCTTATGAAAAAGACAAATGTAAAAACACCCAATAGTTTTCCAGTGCCTTACAGTGCCTTACATGAAACCTGTGACTTATACTGTACTGTATGACTATTTATCAAAGTCTCAGCTAAAGAAGTGTCAAAACCTGTGAGTCAAAAAATTGCACCAGAGTTATTAAACAAAATGGGATTCCTTGACTCTGATACATATAGTGCTATTTTGTTTTTTTTTTAACCCAGTTTTGCATCTTGATAAGATTAGTAAATATACCACATAGGTGTGATTTATCAATGCAAATTGTGTAGCTTTCTTTGCATCAATGTATCAAGGTTTCTGCGCCATGTGCATCAGTTTTGCAATTTGGGGAATGTCAATAGGAGGAGATAGGGAGAAGATAAGCGATGCACAGAATCTAATGCAATGAATTGAATTGCCTCTGTTCATGCATCCCTGTTTCGTTTTGTATTTCCAACAAACAAGTCCCTCAAATTTAAACTAGTCTAAACTTTTCTAGCTAACACTTGATGCCAAATGTAGGAAACACTTATATCTGATGCAAGTAAAAGCAGAAAATGGAGCCATGTTTCCAAACAAACTTACAGTATATTTGTACTTTATGTTATATATCTCCCCAATAGAGTCTGATGTGCAAGTTCTTTAGGAAATACTTCCTAAATGAATTTAGATTAGTTTAACCCTTTGAGTGCCCCAGGACGTAGTCACCATGACATAATGACCATGTCATACCAAGGGAGAATCTTTTTTTTTTTAATAGCTCTTCTCGTGTCCTGTGTTCTCATGGAGCCAAGTCACGATCTAACCGGTAAGGAAATGGAAGAGGAAGATTCCTTCCCCAAATTGCCACCACATTCACTTGACGGCACTGTGCCAGAGGGGATGTGGCAATCAAACACCACAACCCCATTCGACACTCAAAGGATTCATCTAGTATTTTTTTGGGGGGGGGGGGGATGTTTATCAAACTCTCATAAATCCCATTGTTCATTAAAAATCCTAAATGAAATGTAACTACACAAGGGCTAATTCTATAAGATCTGCAGTGGTTAATACTGCTAACATTCTTCTGAAATCGTAATTATTATTGAATAACACCTTTAAGCACAGAACAAATTCTAACCAAACACTATTCATTATTGCCATTTGCATTTTGCATTTCTATTCATAAATAAGATACAATTGTTATGTTTCCTAATATACTGTAAGAGTTTGCCTAGCTTTTATTAGAAAGATTTTTTATTTTTTATTTGATGCAATATATCATAAGCCTGGTACTATAAATAAAACATGTAATTCTTCACGTAGCTTCATATAAATAAATAGATAAACAAATGAAAACTAAAATAATGAGGTGTAATAATAACGTTCCCCAAGCCATGGCAACAAAAGCTTTTTGCAGTGGCACCAGTGAAGGTGAGAGGCACTGAAAGCTACAGAGGATCCACATTTGCGTATGGGCTGCCCTCAGCTTTTCTTCCTGTGCCTTGCTATCTGAAAAAGCAGTGACTGGGTTCCCATAGTGATCTCCAGCAGTGAGGAAAGCAAGTCTGGCTACATTTCCCAACCTCATTATCCATTGTATTGATAAGAATTTATAAGGAAATTGCCACATTAATGCGCTTTGAGCCATGTTAAGGTCAACATTGTCTCACATCTTGTCTCTGTGTTTGTATTTTCAGAACATAGTCTTATTATGGTGTTAAATATTAATTCCATCTTATGCACATTCTACAAATCATTTTTTATAATAATTATTATTACAACATTGTAGACCTTTTTGTGTCCTTGTAAAAAAAATGTTGCTTAAAGGAGCAGTTTTTTCTGTGACTGTCACTGGAGACCATATATTAACACATTTTTACTGGGATCATACATTGAGCAAAAGATGTAAGGGAAATAAATTGTAAATGTATTCACAGGAAAAGGCATACACACAATGATACATAAACTACATAAAAAAAGACACACATACTGGGGATCTGGAGTATAAAACTAGACTTTCCTAGGTACAGGGGCTCCTAAATAAAAGCTTACTGTAAGGAATCCACACCTCAGTTTACTGCTTACCTTGCCTTACAGACCTGTGCAGCCCTGGAACACTCCCCCTGATATCTACAGCAGCTGTGCAAGCTATTTACTACAGCTCCAGCCTTGTACTCAGTCATTGGAGCAGTGCCCTCACACCCTCCTCCGGGGATTGGCCCGCTGGCCTTTAAGTACTGCATTCCCACAATGCTTCTCTGCCGAGCATAATCCTTCTTGGATGTTCACTGGGTTTGCCACAGCCACCTGTTTGGCCGCCTTGTTGTTGTTTCCATGTTCATGTTCATGTTCCTTGTTCCTAGTTTGTGTTCCTAGTTCCTGGTTCCTGGGGCCTGCTGCTCTCTCTCCATTGCAGAGGCCGTGTCCTGGTTCCTGTGCTGAAGCGGTGGATCTCAAGCGTAACTTCAGCTCCCTGTTCCCTGAGGCCTGCTGCCCTTCCCATAGCAAAGGCCTGTCTCTGAGTCCTGAGGTCTGTAGCTCTCTCTCCCCGCACAGGCTCATTCTGGACTCCTGTGCTGAAGCATTGGTTTACCAGTGCTGTCTGGCGGTGTGCCCACTCCGATCTGCCTTCTCCTTTCTGAGACCGGTACCATGGGCCATGGTCGCCGCTCACGCAGAACCCGCTCCCGCCCTGCAGCTATTACACTGAAGCGGGACCTAGTTGACTTCCTGTTGCCGAAACTCCACATGGACAACGTTTACCCTGATGTCTCCTATCCTAACCCTTGCTCGTCCACGGACTACGCTGCTCTCTCCAGTCCCGACCCTGCTATGTACGACTATGAACTGCGCAATCCAGATCAGCCTGCGCGGTCTAAGGTCGGTGCTTATATAACCCCACCTCAGCCACGCGGTCCGACCCTGGTTTGTGGCGAGCACAACCGTGACACTTACCCTGACCGGGACATAGCCCAAAAAGTCCTGGAACTGAAATCAGCGTGAAGTTCTCGACGCAACTGCTTCCTTTTTCCAGAGGTCTTGAATCTGCTTGGCCCGGGACTTTGCTCCAAACATCCTGGAACTAAAATCAGCTTGAAACTATGTTCGTTTATGAGAACTTGGCCGCAAAAAGCTGGACTTAGAAAATATTTAGAGTTCATTTTTCTGAAGCCGGTGCTCTGCTATCCACGCAAGAGCATCCTTTTCTATCTTCAAAGGTCTCGCTGCAGTTCTGGTGCTTAGAAACTCACTAACGGATTGGCTGACGTTTTCTTATAGTATTTTGGAGTTCAATTACAAAATACTACAGCCAATCCCATCGTGTGAACTTTCTCAACAGCCAATCAGAGCGTTGCCGGTCAAGCAAGCCGGGTAAGTGGGGAATCTGAATCTGCCAAGGGACATGTGCAAGATTGCCACCCTAGTCCCTTACTATTCAGATGCTACCCACTAGGACAGGCGCCTCCAAGTCTTATGGGGCAAATGGTAGTCTGGACGACTTCCATTCAGCCCAGGGCGAGAGTACTTGAGCCCTGGCCCCCAAATGACTCTCACACCTAGCATCCTCTGGTGGCTTTCATCTCCGATGTCTGAGCAGACTTGCTGGCACCAAGTTGTTAGCCAAGTTGCCTGTCAGAACATTGGTTCTGAAAGTCCCAGCTCATAATACCGTGCACAACAGTACACACACTATTAAACAATTGTTAATAAAATGTACTTGATATATCCTTAGTCTCTAGATATGGGGAATAGAATAGAAAGCTGCTCTTTATTTTCTACTAGCCTATATTCCCCACAGACTATATCATAGACTGGGCTTTGACTTTAAAAATCCCCTCACAACCCCATATGTGGTTGGAGCACCCCAGAACCTCTATACCGGTTCTGAGTTACCTGGACATTAACTGGGAATCCCCCTTAACCTAGGGACCCCTCATAGTTACAGGGACTTTTTGATTCCCTATACCCCATTTACCTTTCTGGGTTATGCTGAAGCAGGGAACTCTAGCGGTGAGTTGCGCAAGCATTTTAAAGGGAGATATTGCCAGGACAATGTGCCTATATGTATCCAGGAATCAAGCATGATTCCCGGGTACATTTTTGGGGTATACAGCAACTCTGGAACCTGACTACCTAAGCAGATTCTGACAACACTTTCTCCGTAAAACCCCCCTTGAAACTCATGCCCTAGCAATCCCTGCTCGCTGGCATATCTTTGGAAGGTAAAAACACAAAAAATCTTTAATAACACATTTTACAGATTATGCATTAAACAGTATTGGGCTCAAGAGTTGACACTCCCGAACCCCAACACATGGATCAGAGGTAACCAAACGGGGTTAAACCTTTATTGTGAGCCTGGTTACCTCCTCACCATCACAGTGACCCCCTTCTTTCTGTTTACATGTATAGGAAGCAGAGGGTCTACTCTCTAGAGCTGCGATTCATGTGGTTGAGCTCTAGAGACCCCCTTCTTCCAAAACATGTTAAAAAAAAAGGGTGGCGCAAAAAGAAAATGAGTAAGGTAAACTGGCCCTTTAACATAAACATAAAGCTTAATAATGTATCGGTCTTCCTTAAGCAAATATAATCTTACTTGAAGCAAACGTTTGTTTGTTTCGTGTTTCTTTGGAAATTGAGTTGCATTGCCTTGTTTTTGAAGCCTCTGAATGAATTTTTTTTTTAATCAAACCTGCTTGTCAAGCCCACCCTGTCCCCATTAGCAGGCCAATGCAGATCAGCAGGCAGGAGACGGGCGGTTTTCCTCTACCAATCCGCAGGCAGGAGAGAGGGCAGTTTGTCTCTACCAATCCACAGGCAGGAGAGAGGGCAGTTTGTCTCTACCAATCCACAGGCAGGAGAGAGGGCAGTTTGCCTCTACCAATCAGCAGCCAGGAGAGAGGGCAGTTTGCCTCTACCAATCCGCAAGCAGGAGAGAGGGCAGTTTGCCTCTACCAATCCGCAGGCAGGAGAGAGGGCAGTTTGCCTCTACCAATCAGCAGCCAGGAGAGAGGGCAGTTTGCATCTAACAACTCTTGTTCAGCACATACAGTAGGGATATCACACAAAAGAGAGTAGCCTGAGGAAATCATACCTGTCTCAGCTCACCTTGTTTACAAACTAACTTTAAGATATTATCTAAAATTATTCATGTGCCTGATTTTTTGCGAAACTGTATCAATCACCGAGATTTAACCCTTTATACAGCTTCCCTTGTAAGTCATGGTTAAAAGCAGAACACAACTCAGAACACAACTCAATTCACTGTAACATCTTAGCTAGCATTATGAGGGTATTGCACATTTTGGCACTTTAAAATGAACATTGTGTGCACAATAATTCAGATGTTTTTTCATCTACAAGTTCTTTTAGCTGACAATAAAGTTTCATGAAAGGTTGCTTACTGCCAGGGAATTGCAATATTAATAACCTTATAAATTATGCTCCTTTTAGGGCATGAAGCGATACTTTTTAACAATAGCTAGCATGTATTTTGTAAGCAAATTGTTTTAGTTATTTATAACATTTCCAATGATTTTCAATACGGTTATAATGTAAATATAAATTTAGAGAGCTTGCATTTCAAGACATAGTTTAATTTCACCATAACTGTGTCACAAATCAATGACTAAACATAAAATGTTTTTTTTTATCAACAATTAAAAGCTGTGCATAAAGAATAAACTCACATCAGATTTGCTTGTTATTTTAAGGGAAATAGTGTTTCAGGGTTCCTTCATAGGCATATTTTAACATTTCTGTGCATGTTTATGCATAATCTCTTACAAATTAACAAGTCATTTGTGGATGCAGTTGGCACAACTTTTAGTGATGTAGAAAAAAAGGCAGCGCACTGCCAAAAAAGAAGGAGGCTCACAGGTGAATTAAAACGATTTATTCCATAAGTGGATCCAACATGACCCCTGGAGCAGCGACACAGGTGATTGATAAAGTGCACACGGCCCGAAACACGTAGGTGTGTCACAGGTGTGTCACCTGTGTTGCTGCTCCAGGGGTCATGTTGGATCCACTTATGGAATAAATCGTTTTAATTCACCTGTGAGCCTCCTCCTGCTTTTTTGGCAGTGCGCTGCCTTTTTTTCTACATCTAAAAATAAACGCAATAGGACCCCGCTGAAGACTGCGGAATCAAACAGTGAGTTATTCCTGTGGGTTTATGCTTTTAAGTCAGCACTATGTGGGACAATCTGTGTACTGTTTATGTGTGCCAGTGAGCACTAGGTACTAGTCCCCTCTCCCTAAAAAGGATGCTGTACTAATACTCAAGATACAGTGAAGTGGTCCTAAAAGCGGAGAAGTATATATTTATGGGATATAATCAACTCTTGATGCACCAGTCACCTATATCCTGGCAAAACTTTTACTAGCTGCTTCAGTAAGTCCTGCAATCGCGCTACGATCGGTCGTAAACTCCCACTGACTGGAATAGCTCAAAGTGGAATCAGATGCTTTGGGGCTTATTCAATCAGCTCGTTAATGCATTTTATCTCCTTTTCTTTATGTATTAGTTAACTGTTCCTTATTTTTAAAAAAAGGAAATAAGTATTGAGCTAGAAAAACCTCATTTTGTTTCTCGCATACTTACTTTGTAATGCTCTTTAAAAAAGTGTAAAAACTAGTCAGTAAACAGATTCCTCCCATCTCTGTACCTATATAAGTAGCCCCTGGAATAAGCTTCCCCCTGTTAAGGAGTAAGATTTCAGAGATTCCTTGGCATGGAGAAATGCCTTCACAATATATTGGATAAGAGTCACGAATATTTTTTTTGTCATGTTATGATTCAATCACTGACTGCGAGAAACAATCATAATATATGGTGATAAAACATTTTATATTGTAAAAATATATATTTTCAATGTAAACTATTCAGGCAAGACAAAATACAATTGAACTTCCGCGCTCAAGCCGTCCAAAGAACCAAGTCCCCCCTTGCTGCTATCCGTGTGTGAGCGTCTCCTCCAAACACTCCTAAGGGGGGCTCCAAAAAATGGAGTCCCCAAAACAAAAACAGAAATGCGCACAGAGCGCATATATTACTGAGACAGATATTATCTGACTTGAAAAGCCTTACATTTTTTATGTAAGATAATATTCCCACTACAGCTGGAAAACATTTGTAGTAGCCTACAAATACCTAATAACACAACCCTTCCCCAGTAATATCAGCCCAAATGAATCCAATTATTCATATACAGTACTGTACTTACAGCCATCTTATCTGCATGGAAATATAATAATGTAAAGGGTTTTTACACCATCATCATATCTCTAATATCTGGACAGCAAGGTAAACTGGGAGCAGGAATATTTGTAAAGGGTGTCTACACTAAAAGAGGCACAGTAAGCAAATAAGTAGTGTATAGACACTGTTTAACTGGTCCAATAATGAATAAATGCTGATTATTTTGTTGATTTAGCAATGTCACTGTTAATTTTAGTATTCTGTGATAAATTGTAGATACAGGGCCTCATGCAGAGAGCATCGTTATTTCAAAACGCGCCATTTTTTGTTCAATTTCGCGCAGAAAACGGCAGAAAATGGCGAGTTACGAAAAACGCGCCAATTTTTTTTTCCTATGTCTAAAACTCGCCTCGCGGCTGGCGAGAACCTCCATCTCGCCATTTTTAAAACTCTCCGAATGCAGAGAGGTACGAACGGCATGTAGCGGCTGTTCGCGCCAAAAAATGGCGCGATTCTCGCATTTTTGCCGTGCCAGGAAAAGATGGCAAGATGGCGCTCGCCGCCTATAGTAAAGGGGGAAAAAAAGGCGCGAATTTGTTTTTACACGTTTCTGAAGCGCGCATCTCGCCAATTTAAACTCGCCACACGCATCCATGTTAAACATAGCAGAATTCGCACTTTTCTGCATATGGAGAATAAAACTCTCCAAAAAAGCTACTTTTTATGAAATTCGCCAATTTTAAAATTTTATGCTCTCTGCATGAGGCCCACAGTAAGCACATCATAAATTTTCCTACACAATGATTATGTAATATGTTTACCATCTCAAATCAATCACTTATTGGAAAATAGAGTTTTTAAAATCTGAAAAGACAAGTTTGCGTCAAGTAGGAGGTAGGGAAAGGAAGTGTATCTTTATGTTTGCTTTACTATTGTTTCCTAATTAAACTAAAAATCACATTTAGAAGGAATCAAACAATGATTAAGATGTCCAGTAAAATGTAATAAGTTATTTTAAAATTATGTTTCATAATGTGGCTACTGGCTTGGTCACTAAGACACTGTATACCAAGGAGGGTACACCAGACACTCCAGGGATTAATACAAAACCAGTGTCTTTATTTGACCAATTTCAATCCTAAACATAAACCTCTGTTAGGACTGAAACAATATTGAAATGGAGTAAAATTTTCTTGTAATTATCACTAGTATGCCTGCTATCCCCTTTTGTTACAGTCTGCTGCAATTCTAAAGACAAGAGGAGCATCTGTGAAGTATCGGATATTAGTGCTTTCATTACTGTGACTTCGACGTACAGCAAATCACTAACAGGCACATTCAATATATTGTACAGTGATAATCCAAGATCAATAATGAGTCGTATTGCAAACCACAAAGTACCATTTATTTAATAAATTCCTGATTTATTCACTAAGCAAACTAAAGGCACAAATTGGCCTTGGCATGGCAGCACATATGCATAGAATGATTTCAAAAGGATTAATTTGAAAGAAAAATATCTTAATTCAAACTACTGTATATTGGGACTGTAATAAATGTAACGATTGATAAAGAAAAAAAGACCTTCTGTTTAAAGTACTCTATATATATTTTTTTTAATTTGCTTCATTGAAGGTAAGTATAATAATTGTACAATTTAGATTTATGTCTGTACACTTTACTAGCAGTCTAGCAAATATATCTCCTATTTTATTGTGGCAATGAAACTACAAATGCTTAGTTTATGCTTAAACACATGCATTACATTTCAGTGTCATGTACTAGCACTAAGGGGTTGATCCAATAGTAGTGAGAGACAAGAAGTCTGAAATAATTTGAGCAAATCTCTGCCATTTGAACTTTGGCCATTTTCAAAACATTTCAGTGACAGTCTACAATTTGCTGGAGGTCACATTGACACTAATGGAGATGGTAATGGGCCTCATAATTGTATTGGCGATTACTTATTTTATTATTTAAGACTATGACGTATTTAGAAAAGAGGCACATTGCTGGGGAACAATAAATATTTACTAATAGTGTGAGTTGCTTGAGCAGGGAAGTGCACCCCAACATATGTCATCACACAGTTATTATCAATAATTTTTAAATTTTTTATGTAATAAAGTCAGAATTCTATTAATAGACTGTACTGTATGCCTTATAAAGTATTTCATTCTTACTCTGTGCCAACTTGAATTATTGTAAATAAAATAAAGAATTACATTCATTAAATTTGTAAGTTCTAAGGGGTAGATCCTCAGAAGGTCCCAAATTTTTTAAGGCTACATTTTTTCATTTTAATGTATCTATATCCGCAACGCATACTGTATACCTAAAGCAGCTTAACGGTATGTTATTCAGCCATTTTCCTTAAAAATAAGGGAACCTTAAATTTTAACAGACCTTAGGCTTCTACATATGTAAATAATATGGTAATGAGCACTATACTGACCAACGGAGATCCTCAGACCTTCGTTGCTGTTAAGGTTATGCAAATAACGTAACCATATTTATCGCCTGCTGAAATCTGCCCCTAACCACTTCGAAACCCTGAGAAGCATTGTGTTATTTCTCCAAATAGCCCACAAGGGAAAAGGGAAGATCTTAAGTGGTGTCGGAATGAATCCTTTCATGATGTGTTATACTAACAGATACTTTGTACTGTATGGTGGAACGTTTACATGGCGGAAACACAGCAAAAAAATAATATTAATTGTTTTTTTTTTTTTTAAAGAAATTAATTATAACTATTTACTATAAATTGTTTTATGATCAGTGAATGTTAGCTATGTTTATCTGGCCTACTATTGTATGTATAATTTATGGAAAAAAGTATGAGTTTATCAGAATGAATCTACATACAGTATGTGAAAAATATTTTCAAGTAGACAGAAGTAACCAAAATAATATTTAATTACAGTTCAGGCACTGTGTGTAAAAAAATAAAACATTTACAGTAACATATAATATTCAACAAACATAACGAAATACATTGCAGACAACGAGAAACATATATAAACATATTTACAAAGTACGACTGATGTGGGAAAGAGATGACGGCAATGTGTCCATTCTCTCCTGTATTGCCCAGTTCAGGACACTAACAGATCCCTTCAACTGGACCATGCTGGTAGGTACAGCTTTGCTGTTCTAACAGTAACTAATAATGTTCTTTCTCAATGCAAATGTGCAATGTATTTTTTTTAGGCTACAATAATTCCCCTTCATCCAGGTAACATTTTGCAAACGGACCTTACGTTAATAAGGAGAAAAAAAAAGGTCTGTTACACCTAAATAGGTAAGGTAATGTTATTTGCCATTATTTAGCGCACTTATAAGGATCTACTACTAAATTTGTAAAAACTACAACTTGTGGAATGCTGACTATTTGTGATTGTCATTATTGTTGAGTGTATGAAAATGAAGCTGCATTAGTTGAATGGAGATAGAATATATCTGTGTGCTAAAACACTTATTGAGTTTAGGACAGCGCTGGATGTAGTTATTAAAACATACTGTATGAATAATTACTATTTTAAAAAGATAATATCTATTGTTACCTGTTTTAGTATGCCTGCTGCCATATCATGGCTGCAGTCAAAGATTACATGGAACTCCTTTCCTCTCTTCATCTCTTTCAGTAGTGGCTTGGCATCCTTTGTGTCAGTTGGCAGCTGACGAATTTTGAGTCTCAAGTTGTATCGGGATGGAGCCTTAATGAGCTCTTGTAGTCGAATGAGACCTTGTAAAAAGAAGTACACATATATGTCAATGACCTTGTAAAGAAAATAGTTTATTCCAGTGTTTTTGATCTCCTTTCCATATGTAGCGCAGCGGAATCCCCAGTGTTTTAATTGAGTTTTATTACTTTTTTTTTTATACTTTAATACTAATATTAATATTCTGTAATCCTTACGAGCTGGGATTACCATTCTTCCTGAAGAAAAATCTCTCTTTGAATGCAGTTTCAGAAACTTGTGGCACTATTTCTTTATACCCATTGTCAATTGGACTTATTCAATTAGACTAAAATTCCAAGATAAATTTAGCCAGAAAAGCTCAGATTACTGATTCCCATGACTTTTCCCCATTCAATACTTTGCAGCAGCAAATAATAACATTTCCTCCAACTGAGGTAGGTCATGCTATTTAATTGTAACAACACAAACATTATTATTTTTTGTCCTTAACACATATGATTACGTTTTTATATTTTTAGCTTCATTTTGAATACTGTATAAGGCATTGCTTACACCACCAATAATAGAAAAAATATAAAAATAGTAAACATCTATGCAACGTCGGAAAAACCCCCATTTTATGTTGTGTGTGTATTATGGGATCACCTTATTGTTAATGTGGTGGGAGGATCTAAAAATTGGTATTAGAGGATCTACATATTGGTATTAGCAACCCCTACTATTCTCTCTCTCTCTCTCTCTTTCTCTCTTTCTCTCTCTCTCTCTCTCTCTCTATCTCTCTCTCTCTCGTGTAATGTGAAGTAAATACATGTGACAAATAATGGGAATATTATTAGTAGATTATGTTTTTTAGTGCAAGCTCAAGTTCACAACAATTATACATCTGTCACTTGCAGATTTTTTTCCTACCTCACTTATAGGGAAAGATGCAGACTAAAATAGTGTAAATTCATTTTAAGGCAGTTGTATACAGTATGTGTAGAAGAGTGAAAGACATCCTGAGTTTTCTAAATGTTATATTGGTGTTCTCCCATTATAAGAATGGGGATAAGCTTTGAACAAAGGATTACAAATCAAATATTGATTTGTTCTTGAGAGCATTTAGGTAAGGTCACATTTGACCAAAATCATTTTCTTAGCACATTTTACAACAAAAATGTTATGCACTCTGAACTTTTAGAGTTATGAAATTGTATTTTTACAGCCAATAGTATTAACACTCTCTGTTACATTGAGGCCTGCAATAATATGCAACACAATGTATTACAAGCTCCTTTCTACTATAGGCAGTACTCGGTTATCCAACGGAATCCATTCTGGTAGTAGCGTTGGATAATGAAACCGTTGTAAAGTGAGTCCCATGTTAATCAGTGGCGGTGAGCGTCAGATAACGCATTCAGGCGTCGGATAACTCATTCCGGCGTTGAAAAATGGCCCATAGGGTTGCATTGTAAAGCATTGGATATGCCATTCGTTGTAAAGTGAAACGTTGGATAGCGAGGACTACCTGTAATGGGGATTACAAAGGCTTATTTTATATCATACTTAGACCAAAGTTGTAAGCTACAGTAGATTTTCTTGATATGGTTCAGATGCCAGGATGAATACCTTTGACATTGATAAGAGGTAAGCCTCCAAAGCCCTGAATCAGTAAGATTTGGGGTTCTGGGTAAAAAACATCAAATTAATGGAATATTATTGATTTTAACGAGTGATACTCCATTAACACTTATGAGAAGACACTGATGCCAACAATCATTGAAATGGACTTCAAATCAGTGACTTACACAGATAAAATGAGTGAGAGTTGAAATATCTGACATTGCATATAAAAATGTGTCAGAATATTTACAGATGCTACACTGATGTCTTTAGTGGCTTTATTCAGTTGAATGTTTATTAATTTTCTTTGGCCAAATAAATTATGTGTTTTATTAAGGTTCATCTTTGAACTTCAGTTTTGAGAAAAAAATTTGGCCAATACGATAGGAATATGAAACCACAACTGCATTCAATCTGAACCCCTTCAGTCTACATGTGTATTGCCCCAAAGGCGCTCCCAACTGCACAGAATAAGCATGCTAAGGGTTAATATCTGTGGTTGCTTACTGCTGTGTTTCATCAGCCCCACCCTCTGGAATGTTAGTGACCCAGGAGGACAAAGGACTTTGAAACCACAGCTGCATTCAATCTGAATCCTTTCAGTCTACATCTTTGTCACCCCAAAGGCGGATGCCTGATGGGGTTCCCCAAGAGCTGCTACCCTCTGTACAGAACAGCATGCTAAGGATTATTATAGGCTAAAGCAGTAAAATTCCGGGTATTATTGAAAACCCTGCTCTCTGATTGGTTAAAATTCAAGGCATTATCCAATCACTAATGCCCGGAATTTAAGCAGCGTGTAATGTGTAGTTGTCAATGTGTTTATTTCCAGCCAATCAGCTTTCAGAACAGCTGAGACAGGGCAGGGGATTCGTCTGAATGAAGTAACAGCTCTGAGACAGGGCAGGGGATTGGTCAAATTGAGCTGCACATGTAAGATAAGTAGCAGCAGTGGTAGATCTATAAAGTGCACTGGCAGCGCTCATATAAAGTCCCCTGAGATACAGAGCTCAAAAATAATGAGCAGTGGTGGTGTGTGAATAACACAGGGACATAGAGCACTGCTGTGTGTGGTGTGCACAAAGCACTGAGGAAATCCAGTGATAAATACCAGCGTTACTCAGTCAGGCAGCAGGAGAATCAGATGATAAAGACCAAAGTCTTGCAGTGGGACATCAGCAGTAAAACGGAGGAAAGTCTCACGCAGTATGGTAAGGCACACGGGTCACAGGATGGAGGGGTGCTGTCACAGCTCTGCTCCTACGGCTCATTATTTTTGAGCTCTGTATCTCAGGGGACTTTATATGAGCGCTGCCAGTGCACTTTATAGATCTACCACTGCTGCTACTTATCTTACATGTGCAGCTCAATTTGGGCATCACTTTATTCAGCTGATTTACAGCACATTTAAGGGTCACAACTTTATGTATTTCTAGCTATGTGCCTAACTATCTCTCATCATCATTAAGAGGTTTATGTATATTTACTACAATATATATCCAATCTTTTCCTTGTGGTCTGTATCTACTTACCATTTATATTCATTGCTACTCTTGTTCTGGATCGGCCGATCTCAGTAAACATTACTTGGGGAGAAATATTTTTCCCCTAGTTCTGTTATGTTATATTTGTAATGATATATTGTTACCCTGCTTTGGCTCTTATCAGACCAATTGTACCTCTTTGATGTTTTTACGTTGTGTCGCATAGCGATCTGACATGTGATTTGTGTGGGTCTGTCTTTTGTGTTTTTTATACTCTTTGTTAATAAAGTCCATTTCTATTTTTCACAATTCAGCATTTGAGTGCACCTTTTTGACCCTACTCTCCCTCCTTTTTAGTCATAATATATATATATATATATATATATATATATATATATATATATATATATATAGCATTCTAAAACCACTTGTCAGGAACACACCCAGCTATATCCAGGATACCACCGACCTGCTAAACAAACTGAATGCCATTGGCCCCCTCCCTACAGGAACACTACTAGCAACTATGGATGTAGAGTCACTTTATACAAACATCCCCACGAGGATGGGATTTCAGCCTGCAGATACTTTCTGGGATCGCAGGAGCCACTCACAGAGACAGTGACTAAATGCATTGAATTTATTCTGACCCATAACTACTTCACATTTGTAAATGACACATACCTCCAGACAACCGGGACCGCTATGGGTACTCGGATCGCGCCACAGTATGCCAATCTGTTCTGCGCAAAACTGGAAAGTGACTTTCTGTCCACCTGTCACTTGAAACCCCTTACATACCTTCGCTACATCGATGACATCCTCCTGATTTGGACCTCTGGCGAACAGGACCTCCTACAGTTCTATGACAACTTAAATACTTTCCACCTGACCATCAACCTCAAACTCACCCATTACCCGGATGAAGTACATTTTCTAGACACCACCATTACTATAAAGAACAACCAACTACAGACTTCTGTATACCGCAAACCTACAGACAGAGCCAGCTATTTGAGGGACAACAGCTTCCACCCGACACACACCAAACATGCAACCATCTACAGTCAAGCCATACGATACAACCGGATATGCTCCGACACAGCAGACAGAGACCAGCGGATTAAAGCCTTGAGATCAGACTTTATAAACCGTGGATATAACCACAGAATTGTAGACCAGCAAATTCACAAAGCCACCAGAATACCAAGAAGTGATCTCCTTGAATACAAACAGAAGGAGACAAGCGACAGGGTTCCTTTGGTGGTCACATATAACCCACATCTAGGAGCCCTACGCAAGATCGCCAGGAAACTACAACCCATCCTCCAGGAAGATACAAGACTGCAACAGGTCTTCCCTGAAGCACCCTTATTATCATACAGACAACCCCATAATCTCAAGAATATTATGGTGAGGAGTAAAGTATTCAGCAGTACAACTGAATGCGGGACAAAACCATGCCAGGACCCAAGATGCAAAACCTGCGCAATGCTCTACACAGCGGACACAATACAAATACCACACAAGAATCGGGAATACAAAATCAGAGGAGGGTTCACCTGTTCCTCCAGCAATGTCGTGTACCTCATCATGTGCATGAAATGCCCAGGGGGCTGCTACTACATAGGTGAGACAGGACAGGGGCTAAACAAGAGAATGAACCTGCATCGCCACAGCATCACACGCGGAACAAGAGACAGTCCTGTTGGCGAACATTTCTCTGACTCTGGCCATAAGATGAACGATCTGAGGGTTGCCATACTCAAAGGTAATCTTAAAACCCCGAAAGAGAGACGGTTGCATGAATACAAATTTATGCAACTGTTCGGGACACTTAGCAGTGGCCTAAACAGAGATCGAAATTTTATGAGTCATTACTGACACTAGCGAACTCTCTTCCCATGAGCGCTAAAGGCCATGTCTGTACATACTGTGCTATATGTATGCACACACAGCTGTCTCTCACACATACTAATACTCCTTATTTTTCCATCCATATACACCAATAGGGACCACATAGTATCCACACACACTTTTAGTTGTGCTACAAACTCTCACATTTCCACACCCACCCACACAATTTATATCCCTCTCATTCCACACACACCTTGTGTAGAGCACTGTTTATACTGTGGGCTCTCCATTCATTTTTATTCACACTGATACACATACACACTATTTCTTCACTTGCTTTCAGTTACCCTTTGACACCTCTAGCCATAAAACACATCCACACCGGGGGAAGGACAAGCACAGATAACATTCCAAGAGACACTGTTTTTAAGTTATCCTTGCTTCATTCATTGTAACATCGCCGGAAGAAGAGATCAGTGTATCTCGAAAGCTCGCACAAATAAAAGCATTTCGTTAGCCACAGAACGGTATCATCTATTTATTTTTTGATTATATATATATATATATATGTATATGTATATATTTATATATTTATATAGAGGTATCAGTACCGTGTTAGCCGAGCTTCATATTTATATATATATATGCAAATATAGCTGTATGCTCATCTGCATGTCTTAGGCCGGTCTGCAACCCCGTCTTGTGTGTGTTGCAGACCTGCCTAAGACATGCAGATGAGCATACAGCTATATTTGCATATTTGCTTTCCTGTGGAGGGTTTTTGTCACTTTTTTTACTCACCATAACTTAACTCAGTATTATGGTTTTATATATATATATATATATAGTGACAAAAACCCTCCACAGTAAAGCATCTCATCCCAGCCTCTGTTTAAAAGCTGTGTTTAAAACAGCATGCATTGGCTTGAGGATTGGCTTGTGTAATACGAGCTTGAGACAAAAGGTGGCACTGAGTGCTCATTTGCATGTCATTTCCCGGAATCCCTTGCTGCAGTGGAAGCGCTGTATGCTGGGTGACAATGGGGAAAGACAGGGTTGCAGACCTGTCTAAGACATGCAAATGAACATACAGTAATATTTACAGTTGCTATATATATATATATATATATATATATTTATTTATTTTTAGTGTATAGAGCTCCGGTGTGTGTGTGTGTCAGTGTCAGCAGCAGTGTTTATGGGTGTAGCATATGCGTGTAAGAGCAGAGTTTGTGCGTGTAGAGCTGCTGTGTTGTGAGTGTGTGTGTGTATAGAGCTGCTGTGTTGTGTGTGTGTAGAGGTGCTGTGTTGAGTGTGCAGAGGTGCTGTGTTGTGAGTGTATAGGTGGTGCTGTGTTGTGTGTCTAGAGCTCCAGTGTGTGGTGTGCTTGTGTGTGTGTGTGTGTGTGTGTGTGTGTGTGTGTGTGTGTGTGTGTGTGTGTGTGTGTGTGTGTGTGTGTGTGTGTGTACACAGAGGGGCGGCAGTGTGTGGATATAGATAGCTGCAGTGTAAGTGTATATAGAGGTGGTTTCATGTATTTTCCATTTTATTTTAATAAAAAAATCTATATAACTATACAAAAGTGCCTATTATTTATGAAAAAAGCCTACATTTAGCCTATAATAGTAATAATCCCCTCAGAACAGGGCATTACTGACCAATAAAGCTCTGGCTGGGTTAAAGTCCCTCGGCTTCGCCTTGGGCCTTCAACTCTTCCAGCCAGGGCATTATTGGCCAGTAATGCCCTGTTCTTTTGGGATTATTACTTAAATATCTGTGTTTGCTTACTGCTGTGTTTCTTCAGCCCCACCCTCTGGAATGTTAATGGCCCATGAGGACAAAGGACATTGAAACCACAGCTGCATTAATTCTGAACCCCTTCAGTCTATATCTGCGTCGCCCCAAAGGCGATTAGCCTTTGGCACTTCCAAAGGGTGTGAGCTGTTTTCTGCCATTCGCTGATGTTTGGTGATGTTAAAGCTGCTCTAGTTTCAATCTGAAACTCACCAGCCCTCTTATCCCTTGTACCAAAATTGCCAACTATAACTGTCCATTAAATGTATGTGAATTGACTGTATATACGCTGTTCATTTAATTTAACCATGTATTGTTATTATAACTCTGTGCCCAGGACATACTTGAACACGAGAGGTAATTCTCAATGTATTACTTCCTGGTAAAACATTTTATAAAAAACTTAGTAAAAGTTTTTCATTGCCAACGTCCAATGAAAAAACTTTAAATGTGATAAAATTCAGATTTTGGATTCTTCCTGTTGTATTATGATTTGAAATAGTGTGATAATAGGTTATATATAACATATGTTGGACTTGAATAAAGTACAATTACTCATCCATGTTCAAATATCTGTACCATTTTAACTGTTGTTGTATGGAAATGCATTGTTTTTTATGCTGTGTTATTGCCCCTGAATTTTATGTATATCTATCTATATGGATAGACATACAGGGATAATAATTGATTGTTTTGCTAATGTTTATGTTCTTTTCATGTATGGCTAATGTATTTATCAGCTTTATTTTGTAATTGTTGTGAATAATGTAATTTGTATTTAGTTACAGGTTAATTGTAATGACTTCTTTATGGTACTTAGATTAGAATGATGGTGGTTGCTTTAAATTAGAATTGTTTTGGCAGTGGTTTGGCTTTAGGAATTGAATAGGGAATTGTATAATTAATTTGTATTGTATTGTAATTGTTTGAGGAAATGGATTAATGGATTGATGCTAATTGTATTGATGTTGCTTAGTTTATAATTGATTTTCATGATGGCATTGCTGGTTAGGGGACATTGTTCCTATTGTATTTTATTGTTACATAGATTTTGCATAGTGTTACATGATGCACTGATTAATTGCATCACGTACACACTCAATGCAATTGTGTGACATTTCATAGACATTTGTGTAGCTGCAGTTTGTTTTTTTTATATTTACAATGGCTGCTGGATTTATTTTAACATGCAATGTGGTGATTTTAAGATTAAAAATGCATGTTTTGATTTATGCATGTTTTATGTGTTTAATAATGGGCAAATAATCTATTATCCATATCTGGATAACAGTTATTTGGCACATTATTGTACTGTATGTGTTGGGGGGTAGGGGGATGTATCTATTGAATGTATTTTTAAGATTAAAAATGCATGTTTTGATTTATGCATGTTTTATGTGTTTAATAATGGGCAAATAATCTATTATCCATATCTGGATAACAGTTATTTGGCACATTATTGTACTGTATGTGTTGGGGGGTAGGGGGATGTATCTATTGAATGTATCTATTGAAGGTTTATTTATTTTACATTCAGGGTTGGTTCCTTGGTTCTGCGTGAGACCTCTGGAGACCACCTGCGGTATCCTCGGGTATCTCACGGGTATCAGGCTGGTGGGTCCACGGGTGACACCTGCGGGGAAGAACCGGTGGCCTCACATCTGTGGGGGCACCGCGGACCCATAGTCTGCGGGAAGAATCGGTGGCCTCACATCCGTGGGGGCACCATGGACCGTAGTGTGCGGGGACGAACCGGTGGCCTGACATCCGTGGGGGCACCGCGGATCCATAGTGAGCACCCGTGGGTCCCCAGACCCCCGTGGGAACCACCCGAGGCCCCTCAGACACCTGTGGGTCTGACACGGGGCTCCCAGAAATCCGCGGGCCTACCGTGGGGACCCAATTGTGACCCATGGTGACCCGCGGAGACCACCTGGGGGCCATGGCGCTTGGCGGGACCCACCAACAGGCCTCCAGAACCTGTATGAAACAAGTTGCTGGTACCCTGTAGGTCTGTCAGGTGACCCGCCGGGCCCGCCAGGGACTCGCGTGGGGCTGGGGTATGAACCCTGTATGTAAAAGAATAAATCATGTATTTATAGGGGGGCACAGGGGGTGGGTTATGTGTTTAATAAATAGAAGAATGTTTATTGTGGGGCAGTGTGTTGTTTTTATTGTGGGTACTGGGGGTGGGGGGAGGGGATATTGGCCCCAAGGGTATGTGGATAGGCCTCTCTTGTGGGTAGTGGGTGAGGGTGGTTAGGCCTCACGGGGTGGGGGGGGTTAGTGGGGAAGGGTATGTAGGCCTCCTGAGTGGTGGGTGATGGTGGGTTAACCCCTTAATGCCTGTAGCGGTTAATAACCACTATGGTGATTAAGGGGTTAGGGGACATTACATTGGATGTTTTTATTCTTGTGTATGTCTTGCAGCATCAGAGGGGCATGGGCAGGATGAAGATGAGGATGAAGACGGCCTTCATCGTGGGTGCCTGTAAAAGGTAAGTGGAATATGTTTTTACTGTATTTATTGAAAGTTATATGTATTTTATATGGGCAAATGCATTATTATCCATATGTGGATAATAGTAATTTTGCCCATTACTGTATAGTATGTGTTAGGGGGGTGTATTTAGTTATAGATATTGTTTATTATTTTTGGATGTGCAACATTGGTACCGCAGGCCCGCGGGTCCCCCGGGACGGCCGCGGGGACCCCCGGACCCCCGCGGGGTAAGCCGGGGACACCCGCCGGCCTGTTGTATTGGTGTTGCGCATGCAAAAATGTAAACAAAGAATTTTTTCTAAGTCCTGCTTTTTTATCACCAGCCTTTAGCTGGTGAGCTTTATTCAGCGCAATTTTGACGTACAATCAGTTTGCGTTGCTTAGTGAATCCCGCAGAAGGGCAGGATTCAGCGCAAACAGCTGATCGTACGAGCAAAGTTGGACATTGAAAAAATGTCAAGAAAAAGTCAGTTTTAGAGCGCAAAGTGCCTGTTTGCGCGACTTAGTGAATAGCGCTCGGCGGAACTTCACGTTCTAAGAGCACTTTGCACTCTTAAAACGACTTATCACTGCTTAGTGCATAGCCCCCTAAGTGTTAAATATACAAAAACAATGGTATATAAAATACAAATGTGGACAATGTTACTGAAACCTGTGGTGGACTGCAGCAGCACATACACAATGCACCAATGGGAGAAGCGGACAGTGTTTTTAAGCAGTGACACGTGAGAAGAAGGCGAGGCTATCGCACCATTTCACCTGAGGGATCACGCCACGGGTTGCAAACATTTTGGTTACATCTGTACGTAAAACATGTGTTATGGCTATTTAGTTTATACTTACAGTAATTTACAAAACAGCAGCTCTAAATTATAATGGTCAAGCACAAGTCTAAAGGCAGATTTTAGAAAATCACACTGGGGTCATTTTTAAGATCAAATACAGCTGAACCCCGTTATAGCGCCACCCGTTATAATGTGAATTCGGTTATAACGCGGTTTTCACGTGGCTCCCGTTTAAAAAAAAAAGAATTTTTTTTTAAATTACATTTTTTTTCCATTTTTTTTTTTGCACACTGCACACTGCACACTGCACACACTCTCACTGCACACACTCTCACTGCACACACTCTCACTGCACACTGAACACACTCCCAGCACTCACTGCACACACTCACTGCACACTGCTCATAGCACACACTCCCAGCACTCACTGCACACACTCTCACTGCACACTGCACACTGCACACATTCTCACTGCACACACTCTCACTGCATACACTCTCACTGCACACACTCTCACTGCACACACTCTCACTGCACACTGCACACACTCCCAGCACTCACTACACACACTCTTCACTGCAAAAACTGCACACACTCTCACTGCACACTGCTCACAGCACACTGCTCACAGCACACTGCACACACACTGCACACACTCTTACTGCACACACTCTCACTGTACACACTCTCACTGCACACACTCTCACTGCACACACTCTCACTGCACACACTCTCTCTGCACACTGCTCACAGCACACACTCTCACTACACACTGCTCACAGCACACTGCTCACACTCCCAGCACACACTCCCAGCACTCACTGCACACACTCTCACTGCACACTGCTCACAGCACACACTCTCACTGCCCACTGCTCACAGCACACAGCACTCACAGCACACTCTCACAACACACAGCACTCACAGCACACTCTCACCGCACACAGCACTCACAGCACACACTCACAGCACACTCTCACAGCACACAGCACTCACAGCACACTCTCACAGCACACAGCACTCACAGCACACTCTCACAACACACAGCACTCACAGCACACTCTCACCGCACACAGCACTCACAGCACACACTCACAGCACACTCTCACAGCACACAGCACTCACAGCACACTCTCACAGCACACAGCTCTCACAGCACACTCTCATAGCACACAGCTCTCACAGCACACTCTCACAGCACACAGCTCTCACAGCACAGCGCACTCACAGCACTCACAGCACACACTCACAGCACACTCTCACAGCACACAGCTCTCACAGCACACTCTCACAGCACACAGCTCTCACAGCACACTCTCACAGCACACTCTCACAGCACACAGCTCTCACAGCACACTCTCACAGCACACAGCTCTGACAGCACACTCTCACAGCACACAGCTCTCACAGCACACCGCACTCACAGCACACTCTCAAAGCACTCACAGCACACTACACCACACCTCCCACTCCCCCTCCCTACCTTTGGTGTCGGCTGCTGTGATCAAAGCGGAGCTGGCATCAGGAGAGGGGGGGGTGTCGGGAGGAGGGGGGGGTGTCGGGAGGAGGGGGGGTGAGTGAGGAGCAGGCTGGGACTCAGAGGACCGCGGGGGCTATGCCGCGGAGGGCCGGTAGGTGTGGGGGCCTGGGGGAGGGGAGGAAATGGATGCCGGTGATGGGAGGTAAGGAGCAGGTTGCGGCTGGACTCGCCATTGCTAGGGGACGTGTAGGGCTTCCAGCCACCTCTTCCTTCCTTCCCACCTCACTCCCTCCCGATCAGGCACGCGGCGGCCATTTTTGAAGTGAAACTTCTTTAGTGGCACCTCTGATGGGATAAAACTGGATGGATGTGGGGCGAAATGTGAAACGGAAGTGACGTCACGTAATGGACGCCGCTCCGCTCACACCGCCCCTGTCACATGTTGCGGTGGCGGCGGCGATAGCCGCCGGCGCCGCTCCTAATCGCTCCTAATCTCTCCTAATCACCCCCCACACCTCCCCCCCCGAGCCCCACACCCCCCACACACCGTGACATATGCGGCGGCGATAGCCGCCGCTCCTAACGGCCGCTGCCATGCCGCGCAGCCTCTCTCTTCCCTACCTCCGCTTTCCTGCATCCCGCTGAGTGTGAGGGCATTTGTGGGTGAAGGGGGAGGGAGCTGCTTACCTTATGGCAGACCGCAGCAGCTCCTTCCCGCAGCCCGAGCCGAGAGGAGGGGGGGAGGAAGGGGAAGAGTAGCGTGTCCCGGGTCCCTTCGCTCAAGCCACGCCCTCCCGCTGACTGAGGGAGCGGGGCCTGATTAGCCTCACGGAGCAGAGCAGGAGGAGGCCGGCGTTCTGCTCTGCCGCCGTGATTTGATGTGCAGGGGTGAAGGGAGGTGATTTGAGGTGAGGTGGTGCAGGGGGGGGATGTAAGGTGCAGGGGGGTGATGTAAGGTGCAGGGGGGGTGATGTAAGGTGCAGGGGGGGTGATGTGCAGGGGGGGGATATGTGATGTGCAGGGGGGGGATGTGTGATGTGCAGGGGGGGATGTGTGATGTGCAGGGGGGGATGTGTGATGTGCAGGGGGGATGTGTGATGTGCAGGGGGGATGTGTGATGTGCAAGGGGATATATAAGGTGAAGGAGGGTGATGTGGAGGAGGGGTGATGTGGAGGAGGGGTGATGTGGAGGAGGGGTGATGTGGAGGAGGGGTGATGTGGAGGAGGGGTGATGTGGAGGAGGGGTGATGTGCAGGGGGATATGCAAGGTGCAGGAGGGGTGATGTGCAGGAGGGGTGACGTGCAAGGGGATATGTAAGGTCACACTCAGTCACAGTCACACGCACAGTCGCACGCTCGGTCACACGCGCGCACACTCGGTCACACGCGCGCACACTCGGTCACACGCACGCACACTCGGTCACACGCGCGCACACTCGGTCACACGCGCGCACACTCGGTCACACGCGCGCACACTCGGTCACACGCGTGCACACTCGGTCACACGCGCGCACACTCGGTCACACGCGCGCACACTCGTTCACACGCGCGCACTCTCGGTCACACGCGCGCACACTCGGTAACACGTGCGCACACTCGGTCACACGCGAACAATCAGTGCAAATAGCTAATACAGGGGATGTGTGCCAAGCACGCGCATTCTGTCAAATGTATTTGCGTTTTGTCAATGAACTTGTATTTTGATTTTTAATTAAAACATCACCAACACAAATACAATTTCTGTGACAAAAGTCAAAGAAGTTTCACTTACTATGCGCGTGCACAGCACACACAGCTTTTTTTTTTTTAAATTAGCGCGACCCCGGTTCTAGCGTGGCCGGATCGGGTGGCCCCTGAGGACCGCGCTATAACGGGGTTTAGCTGTACTTGATAATCCTACAAGGAATGTTGTATTCGGTAGGATGAAAAACAAATAGTGGAGGTAAATTATATAAAAATATACATTTACTTTGTGTAATTGCATCTTTTCAACTACTTAATTTCAGTTGAAACATACGATAAATAAAAAAAACTCTAGATTAAATTATTACAATCCCATTTATCTTGATTTACTAAATTGATCACGTTTCAGATTTGTTTTCTTCTCGCCATATTTTATCATCTGCCCTTCACTGTAAACTTAACTTCAACATTTGTATCTTCTCAAGAGGATGCCGCTTTGTGTTCTTTCAATATTGTAAGATGTCAACCGTCTTCTTCATAATAGTTTATCTACTAATCTATTGCCCTTACACTAATATCCCTTTACTGTTGCTGTCAGAATGTTCAGTATATTTGTTTCCTGTTTAGCATATTGCTTTAGATGAAAAATTGATATAATGCATTCATTCTTGTTACCAGAGTTCAAAAAAGGGATTTTATTGCATAAACCAGGTAGCAATATACTGTAATTATAATATAGTCACTGATTATAAATCCTCCCTCGATAAGAAATTAATGTTACCTTGCCAAAACTAAGTCCAGAGTTGAACTGATGAGTCTTCATTGCAACAGTGATTTTCATGTCAGAGATAAGTATCATTAAAACATAGAAACACACATGAAATACATACAGTATTTGAGTATTTACAAATACAATCCACTTTAAGGGGCAATCCCTCCTAGGACCAAAGTTAACTAACTGTAGTGGAATATTTAAACCTTTGAGTGACGGAGTGGCCACTACACTAGAGTTCCAGAGTTTCATGGCCCTTCCAGCACTGGCGATCATGTGACCATTCTGTCACTGATGATGGAGCAGAAGGGGAGGTTGCCTCTTCCTTTCATTCCACTTAGTGACAGATCGCAATCTCCCCTAGAAAAATGAGGGTTATTTTGAGAAAGCTACTATGTCATGGGGCCCCTGGAGTCCCAGACCCCATGACGTAGTAGCTACATCCAAAGGACACCCACCAAAGGGATAATAGTCTACATATAGTAAAGGCAAATCACACCGTTTTATTAAAATAACACAAATACAATTATTTAAAAAATATTATTTTAATGTAAAATGTGCACCAGTAGTTAATTGTACATAATCTAATTTGACTCATAAGAAAGAAAATAGGATTTGATTATTTTAAAGGGATGATGTCCAAATTATGTCATATTTCACTCTAACTAAATATACTGTACACACAGGACATGTAACATTGAATGTTTTTCATATCTGATCTGCATAAGACCTACTTACATGTATTCTTCAAGCCTACCAGTATAGTGCGGTGATTTCTGATCATTTAAATAAAAGTACATTCATATTTAAATTAACAATAAAATCTAGTAACTAAGGGGGTAAGTCTGTATACAGTGAAGTGGTCATTCCACTCATTTTTGGTTAAAAAAAAATGTCAGTTTAAGTCTATGACGGCCACTATGGTGTATATAGAATGATGCCCCAGGTTATAATTAGAGATATATGAATAATTGACTGATGAATGTGAGCTTTGCCAATTTTACTATTTGGGGCCTCAAAATAATTTTATTATTTGCTATATTAAGAAAAACCTTTATTTGGAGCAATTTTGCCAGGAAACTACTAAACCCTAAAAACTTTGTTAAAACATATTTTTATTGAAGAAACATAGATTGCACAGACCACTCTACTTGGCATTAGAAACACCCTATTAAGGTGCAAAAGAACGTTCATTACCATTCACATTCATTAATGCCACATAATACAGTATAGTGTTTCTCCTCATACAGATGAAAAACATGCACAGTACAATTTCTTAGAGGACATACAGGATTAACTGAAACAATTCCAAAAGGTTTTCACTATTAACTTGGTTGGATGTACAAAACTAAATTATGTAATGCTACTCAGAGAGATATGTGAATAAACACAATAAAAAAACACAGATTAAGTAATTTACAGTAAGTAGAACTTCAATTAATGTTTGGTTGTCTGAGAATGTGTGCCTCAGTAAATACCAGATAATATTATCCCCCAAAACAACAGATGCAGCGGCCATAATTTTACGAAATCACACAGTTTATACCTCAGAATACCCATGTGATGGCGCAGGATTACTTCCAACCGTACCGCCTTAAAACACGAGTGCAGGCGAGTGCATAAAATGGCATTTTACTGTTCTGGCTAATAAACACCTGAAATTGACACAGTAGCACAGTACTGTACATATTACAAATCATTCTTTTCATTGCATTTAATTGCACACAATCCATAAAATTCAAACAAAGCAACCGCGATAAACGCGCGTGCCTGGGGCGATTGGCCGCGTTCATGGCGCGAGGACTACAGCAGCGCCGTGGCCGCTGCATCTGTATTTTAATCAGCTGCATGTGAGAAAGGGTAGAGGATAACAATCGCTTGTTTCAATAACAGGATTGGTATCAGGGTAACAAAAAATGTATATATATATATATAAATATAAATATATGTAGCTCCGGTAAGAAATGGGGGCTATATATCTATCTCCTACTGGTATAAGCCCTGCTAAGGGCAGACCGCCAGTAGTTAACATGGGTTTCCCCCGCTCCAAGCCCTGCCGTGATTGGTGGAGGTAGGCACCTGACTCTGTGTGGCAGGCATGGGACACAAGGGAGGGCCTGCTGACATCATCAGGGGTGGGGCTGACTAAACTTCGTCCTGTCTGTTCCTGTAAGTGATAAGAAGTTCTGTCCTGGGAGCAGAGAGTGCTGGAGTGACTGACCTGAGAGGTCATGATTAAAGTGACACCTGTGCTTGGAGGAGAAGCAAAAGACCAGCCTGTTTAGAGCTGATAACACTATAGGCGGTGTACCAATGCCCCTCACCCTGCTCAAGGGGTGAGGTGGGGATCTTGCCTCACCCAGAGGGTATACCCTTGGGGTGGGTGTCGGGGGTATTGAAGCCCCATGCAGCCCATCCTGCAGGGGTACAGCCTGAAGGAGAAGGAGAGGAGGACAAGACCTTGTACATTGTACATGCTGCTATGAACTGCTGCTGCGTACTGTTACAAGGACAATAAAGAGACATTGCTGCTTTTATCAAAGACTGTGTATGAGACTGAAATCTTTCGCCCTGAGACCAGGGCTTCTCAGGGAGGATTTCACCATACCCCTTAGGGCTCGTCAGAGATGGAGGCGCTGCACCATTGCTACTGCTAAGAAGATGAAGGCATATACCCCAGAAGCCTGTCCCTGTTATCCCCTATACCATCGCGGGAGACTCAGGCCCTCCTGTTCCTCACAGGTACGCACCACCATAGTAGAAGTAGCCAGCCCTCACTACACCCTAGGGGTCCAGTCTGCGACCGGGGGGGGGGAAACATGGGTTACATTTGGAGGCGAGCTGCTGAGATCCAGAACAGGACAGGCTTTCAGTGAAGCAGAGCTGGAAGAGTAAAGTGCACCTTCCATGCAAGTGCTGGAGAGAGTAGGGCATACAGTATATGCATACCAGGGGTATTCAGGGGAGCGTGGACTCTCGCACAGTACGCCCTGGGTGCCCTAAGATGGTGATGTAAGATGGGTGTGGAGCTATAGCTGTCCTAGTCCCTTGAGGCAGGTAGTGCGATTCAACTGGGGGGGTCAGCCTGTTAACTTCTCAAGGGACCATGGCCCAGCGTCCGCAATATGAGTGGCCAAAAGTAGGAGACGCCCATACCTTAGGGAGATGCCCGGGTACACTAGCCAACACCCACATAAAACACATCACAGAGTACTTGCAGGAACCGTCAGCGAGTGCAGTGCACAGGGAAAGAGTTCTGCCTAGCCTGGGGTATGCCACATCATATCAGTGAGAGCATGCAGAGAGCATCAGAGAGCTTCAGTGAGAGCAGTCAGTGTCTAGAAATGAGCTATGCACTAGACACTGAGAATAGTGCACATATACATTTGGAGGGCTCATCAAAGATGGCGGCCGTCACTACATGTGCTCCGCGGAGCAAGAAAGAGTTAAAAATGGTGACCGCAGCGCCAACCACGGCCCAGCAGTTAGCAGCCGAACCAAAATGGCGACTCCCGCCAATCCTGGATCGCGCACGTGAAGCATGCAAAGAGACTGTTAGAGAAATGTGGCGGGAGATGTGCAGGGGTTTGGCGCCAAACCCAGATCCCCTGCAAAAGGAGCAGCGCGAAATCCGAAAGCCCACCCACCTGTGCAGCGACTGGCCAACAGACAAGGCCACGTCACACTGAGTGAAGGAGTGCCCCTCCTCTTGTTTCCACCAGAGGGAGGGGGCACAAGGAGAGCCAATCAGAAGCATCCTCCACGGAGAAGGGAGGGACAGGAAGTGAGAGCGAGGAACTTCACTTTTGTCTGACATTCACAGAGAGAGGAGCTGAAACATTGAACTGTTCCACCCCTGAGCAAATAATGTCAGAGCTAAGCACAACGATCTTCCAGCTCCTAGGAGGCTTCCTGGTGGTGGAGATCGATGGCCGAGAATACCTCCGGTGCCTGTGCATACACTGCAGGACACCCGGACCGGTACCAAGCACCAAAGCACGATGCCCTTAATGTGGCACGTTCTACCTATGGCCTAACGAACCATGGCCCATGATAAAGACCCCTTGGGGTGCCTCTCCGGGAACACTAACGGAGGTGGCGGAGACAGCGGACGAGGCTGCACAAGTTCCCTGCATCACTGCTGAGGTGGGAACCAAGGCCCAGCCAAGTACAGAGCCGAGCGATGTTCCGGCGGAGAATAGCGCGACCGCAGTGGAGGTACCGGAGCAGGCCCGTTTCGTACCTCTATCCACTGGTGGTGCCGCAAAAGACCAGGTGACTCCCTAGCGGAGGATCCGATCAAGTCGTCTTCGGAGGAAGAAGATGGCATTTCATCGGTGGCAATGCGCCTACCGGCGAACAATGCCAGCTGTAATAAAGATGGCGGTCCACTTACCGGAGAGAGGGAGCAGACGAGTCCGGACACCTCCCGACGGCGAGCGCTGGTGCGGCCTGAGGCCCGTAGAAGTCCCACGGCCGTGGTGACTCCCAGTGCGGCGGAGACGGGATCCGAGACGGCTCCAGAGGAACCAGAGATCATCAGCCGGCAGCGGAGCAGTAAGGAGACACCCCCACCCCCTTACTCCCACCAGGCGAAGAAGGAACCTGCAGAGGGTGAGAGAAAAAGGCTTGCGGCCTACCTGCCCGCCCGCGGATTGGATGATCCACCACTGCCCCTTCCTGTTCTCGATGCACTTCCGGTGCATGACCACGGAGTGGATGGAGATTCCGTGGGCGGCCACGATGATGACACTTCTGGTTCTGGCTGGCACGGAGGACAGGCGGCCATCTTTGTGGCCCGAGGAGCAGCCATGGCAGCGGCACTTGCCACACTTGACCGCCACGGCGTTCACCGAGGAGCACGAAGCACGCCCGAAAGGGCAAGCAGGAAGGTGCCTGTCGGTCGTGGCATTACCCTCTTGCTGGACATTGATACGGACATTGCCGATGTTCCAGTCCCAACCCCTAGCGCCATTGCCCCGGCCACTGCCCCCGCCCCGTCATGAGTCATGACACCGGGATCTAGCGGGGATAAATTAAGCAAGAACCCAAAATATTCCAAAGATTGGAGGGATTGGGTAATAAGTGACGAAGGTTCGGATGGGGAAGTACCATATTACAATGTGATACGTGTGTCTAACACTGTAACCTTTTCTCCTGTGTCTAGAGGGAGGTCCCACAGGTCCCACACTACTGCAGAGGCAGGGCCTGTAAGCAAAGTGGTCCACAAAATGAACCCCACCATCTACACCAATACAAGAGGTAGACGCAGAGGCTCACACTCTACTGAGGCGGTCACGTCCGGTGTGTCATCACAGACAGAGTCAGAGACAGGTACTTCCAGTGCAGTGTCAGAGTACGAGCACCATGACAAGTGGTGGGCACCCCTATTTACTTGGTACCACAAGGGTATGGACCGTACCAGGTTCCTGTTAATCAAGAACAACATAGTTAGCCATTGGTGGGCGGTAGGTGCCTTTACTCCCCAGGTGGTGGCGGATGAGTTAGAGCATAGGTAAAGAGATAGAGAAGAGGAATATCCTTCCTAAGGGTGCTGCCCTACTGTATGATGATATTGCCCCAGCGGAACCTGAGTTTTGGGTACTGCCAAGCAGGGCAGGTAACCGGAAACTTACAAAATTGAGCCGAGCAGACAAGGCCATAGTGGCTAGGTATAGGCAGTCACACGGATATGATTTCCCTTATTTGCCTGAGCCGATAATGAGTGAGATAGAGGAGCACAGAGATAGCTGGCTCAGGGAGGCAGTGATGGAGTACTTGCGAACGAGGTTCGGGAAGGCAGACTATCACAATGAGGACAAGATCAGTGATGTAGTCCAGGCCTGGAGTGTGGGGAGGTGCATATACATGCACAGTGTGGTCTATTGGCCAGGGTCTGGGTCGGTACAGCCATACTACATCACTGTAACTGATCATAATGGGCGGGAGGTATGCAAGCCTGACCCAAGACACTATTACTAGTTGGTTCTCCCCATTGGGAGTGACCGTGTGCTGCTGTTTACGCCATCTGGTGGATGGTTGATGCATATCCTAACTTGCAATGTGTTTGTTTCCCAGATGTTCATCTGCAAGATGGTGCTGCTAAAGTTAGGTCCAAGTGGGGACCATTGCATTCCACGTGAGGGAGAGTGTAGCCATGGTAAGAAATGGGGGCTATATATCTTTCTCCTACTGGTATAAGCCCTGCTAAGGGCAGGCCGCCAGTAGTTAACATGGGTTTCCCCCGCTTCAAGCCCTGCCGTGATTGGTGGAGGTAGGCACCTGACCCTGTGTGGCAGGCATGAGACACAGGGGAGGGCCTGCTGACATCATCAGGGGTGGGGCTGACTAAACTTAGTCCTGCCTGTTCCTGTAAGTGACATGCAGTTCTGTCCTGGGAGCAGAGAGTGCTGGAGTGACTGACCTGAGAGGTCATGATTAGAGTGACACCTGTGCTTGGAGGAGAAGCAAAAGACCAGCCTGTTTAGAGCTGATAACACTATAGGCGGTGGACCAATCCCCCTCACCCTGCTCAAGGGGTGAAGGGGGGATCTTGCCTCACACAGAGGGTATACCCTTGGGGTGGGTGTAGGGGGTATTGAAGCCCCATACAACCCATCCTGCAGGGGTACAGCCTTTAGGAGAAGGAGAGGAGGACAAGACCCTGTACATTGTACATGCTGCTATGAACTGCTGCTCCGTGCTGTTACAAGGACAATAAAGAGACATTGCTGCTTTTATCAAAGACTGTGTGTGAGACTGAAATCTTTCGCCCTGAGACCAGGGCTTCTCTGGGAGGATTTCACCCTACCCCTTAGGGCTCACCAGAGATGGAGGCGCTGCACCATTTCTACTGCTAAGAAGATGAAGGCATATACCCCAGAAGCCTGTCCCTGTTATCCCCTATACCATCGCGGGAGACTCAGGCCCTCCTGTTCCTCACAGGTACGCACCACCATAGTACACGTAGCCAGCCCTCACTACACCGTAGGGGTCCAGTCTGCGACCGGGGGGGGACATGGGTGACATATAATTATAGCAGAATATCTTATTTAAGTCAGTTAGAGAAACAGAGGCACTATAATAAGGTCCAAAGTCACTGACTCTACAGATATCTCTGCAACATTGATTTATTTATAGGTAGAGTGCATATCAAGAGGGATTCTTTTTTTTGAAACCCATTGGATTTCACATAGTTGATGTATTATAGCACTATAATAAAGATCAGAAAATAAACAGAAAAACTGCCAGGGAATTCTCACCTTCCACACATACTGTAGAAACACCCCCAACCTGTATATTATCAGTACTAGCTACAGTATATGAGTGCCAATGTGGTAATGAATTGTTAAATATAACTCCCAAAGTGGTAACTAGTGGACAAGTGTCAAGTTATTGAACTGCTTGGATAAATGAAAGTTGTAATGCCACGTAAGCTAGAACTGTGGTGAGGGTTTTAAAGGATAATGAAAAATGGCACGAATAATCCTGAAACACGGTTCAATCATAGAATCAGTTCCATAGAGAAGTAGAACTGGACAAGTAGAACAGGAATAAGTGGGAAAGACTGTACTGTATATCTACAATATCCTCTAAAAAATAGGGTCATCCTGGATCTGCATTAAATCCTTTGGGTGTTAATGTGCCCAAATGAAAGATCACACAAGCTTCTCTACAAAGTAAGAGATTGCCATAGTTGCCATGTCTGCACAGGCGAGAAACTGATTCAACACTAGAAAAATCTGAGAGATTCTATGTTATGTTTTTTCGCAAATATCCCAGAGGGTATTTTGCTTTTGTGTTCACTGATACATATCTTTAATTAGTTTTTGTTTGTTTTTTAAACATAATAAAGTCAATATGGGCAAACAATAGCATAAACAACCTGAGTGCTCTCACATATGATATGTTGGTAATGGAATAAATCTTGTTTGAATGTGGATGCCTAAATGCAGGTCCTGGAATCACATTAGGCAAAGAGGAACAATTGTTGCACCTGCGATCCACAGTGGGAGTATCAGCTATGCTGTAATACATAATTTATCAAAATTATTTTTATTGCTGTACTTTTCTTTATCAATAAATACCAAATACATCTCCCCGGAGCCCTGTCAGGATGGGGGCAAGATATGGAATTACTAGATAGGAGAGTTAAAAAAAGTCCTAGATTTACTAAACTTTGATATTAATATTGCTGTGTGTTTATGGGAAAAAAATATTATTTTTACTGCCTTGATTAATAAACACACAGATACCCAGCAAGCTCTAAGGAACCCCAAAAATTACCACATAATATATATATATATATATATATATATACAGTGTTCGACAAACCTATACATTTGCTCGCCCCGGGCGAGTGGATTTAACCCCCGAGCGAGTAAATATTGACCCAAGCAGCACACGTTTGGTACTAGGTGGCGAGTAGATTTTTTTGTGTGGCGAGTAGATTTTTGGGTGATTTGTCAACCACTGTATATATATATATATATATATATATATATATATATATATATATATATATATATATATATATATATATATATATATATATATATATATATATATACATGTAGAGGTATCAGTACCGTGTTAGCCGAGCTTCAATAATCAAAAAATAAATAGATGATACCGTTCTGTGGCTAACAAAATGCTTTTATTTGTGCGAGCTTTCGAGATACACTGATCTCTTCTTCCGGCGATGTTGCTTCATTCCTTGTAACATCGCCGGAAGAAGAGATCAGTGTATCTCGAAAGCTCGCACAAATAAAAGCATTTCGTTAGCCACAGAACGGTATCATCTATTTATTTTTTGATTATATATATATATAGATATATATATATATGAACAAAAAACAAACAAAAGCGCAAGCTCCATAGCACGTAACTGAGTAAAAAATAAGGTACATTTATTTAAAAAATCAGCAACCCATAAGAATGTGCACTTACAGGATTTTAAACAAAACCATTCGTGGGAGAGAAATCTCTATTGTGGTCATCTGCGGTGATAGAGTGAGACCCAGGTTTGCACAGTGGATGTAAAAAGCCCAGGTTCACCATGAACTCCTATCCCAAATTGGCAGCAAGATAAAAATGTATCCAATGCCTGCACGTCCTTTGCTCCCTCATACAATGGTTGCTAGCACTTGAAATTACCGCCAGCCAGAGAGCAGGGAAGCCAGGGACTCCAAATACACCAACACGAACGCGATGACAGCTCTACGCGTTTCGTCACACTGCGGCGACTTCGTCAGGAAAATATATGGTTGCTGATTTTTTAAATAAATGTACCTTATTTTTTACTCAGTTACGTGCTATGGAGCTTGCACTTTTGTTTGTTTTTTGTTCATAGATTCCAAAAGTGGTTGGCTATACCACTCCCCTCAAAGCTGCAAAGACGCTCCTTGGATCTTCTATTGGGACTATATTTCTCTCTGGATTTTTTGTTTGAGTGGAACATTTATTTTGGATTTTTCCTTTTTTTTCATTATCACGTTATGGTTTTTAGATATTATTAGGTTAAATTGTGGTAATTTTAATTTATTTTAATATTTTAAATATGTTATTATAATTTATCATTTATTAGGGTTATTTCATGAATATCAAAGGCAGCACTCCGGAAAGTAGTCAAAAAAGAATTGTATTAATGAGACATCATATCCAACGTTTCGGTCCTACATGCGGGACCTTTCTCAAGGTGATGTAGGACCAAAACGTTGGATATGATGTCACATTAATACAATTCTTTTTTGACTACTTTCTGGAGTTCTGCCTTTGATATAAGTCCACACGGTATCGTATTGCCTATATATATATATATATATATAACAATAATATAATAATATTGTAACATCGCCGGAAGAAGAGATCAGTGTATCTCGAAAGCTCGCACAAATAAAAGCATTTTGTTAGCCACAGAACGGTATCATCTATTTATTTTTTGATTATTGAAGCTCGGCTAACACGGTACTGATACCTCTATATGTGTGTATATATATATATATATATATATATATATATATATATATATATATATATATATATATATATATATATATATATGTATATATATATGTATGTATATATGTATGTATATATGTATGTATATATATATGTATATATATATATATATATATATATATATATATATATATATACATATACATACATATATACACGGTATCGAATTGCATATTTTGCTCTTATAGGATTTGCACCCACCACTGTTTACCCGACGGAGTGCCTTTGTTCTCATCTATTTACTATATATATATATATATATATGAAAAAACAATATTCTGCTGGACTGAGGAAGTTGCATGTCGTGACGAAACGCATAGGGCAAAGAAAAGCCAAGGATTCCTTTATCTAGTATGGACTTCTATACTCTATCCCGATCAATATACTCCTCCTGTGACGTTTCTACCATTTGGGTATGACATACTATATGTTGCATGCTGCACACGCCCGCGACTGCTATCGCGAGACTTCGACCAGGAAGTGAACTAGTGTGGATGCACGCTCCTGGTTCCCGGTCTGTGGCAGAGGTCTGGTGGTATTCATACACGTGGACCTGGTGTATGCAACGGAGGAACGGGTGAAGTCTCCACCTTAGTGAGATCCTTGCTTGTTATTATTTTTAAATTGTGAGTGGCCGTAATCTGAGCATTGGGCAATCATTAAAATGTATTTGCAGTATTATGCTATGGGAGCCACGCTGTCTTCTTGTTTTGATATATATATATATATATATATATATATATATATATATATATATATATATATATATATATATATATATGTGTGTGTGTGTGTGTGTGTATGTATATAAGTGTCAATTGGAGTGCTAGTGGGCGTGGCTAAATGTATACAACAAAAAAGCATTGGACAAAGTTAATAAACACACAGATACCCAGCAAGCTCTAAGGAACCCCAAAAATGACCACATTATATATATATATATATATATATATATATATATATATATATATATATATATATATGTATGTATATAAGTGTCAATTGGAGTGCTAGTTGGCATGGCTAAATTTATGCAACAAAAAAACAAAGAAGCCCATCCAATATGACAAAAATACAGCTGGTCTCAGCTATTTTGGAGGTCAGTGGCCTCTCCCTCCCATTGTTTGAGCTCGCCCCTCCCCACTTTCCAATTGAGCAGGTTTGCATGCAGCTGGTTGTGACAGATCCAATGCGATCATTATTCCTCTAATTATAGAGGTAAATAAGAATTTTAATCAGTTAGTGTTAGGACCTGCTAATGGTCATGCCTTGATGTGACTAGCAGGATTATAACGCTTTGGCCAAAGGGTCTAATTTACTAAATTACCCTTTTTCAAGAGATATATAGGTATTCACTGTGTATTTTTGTCATATTGAAAGAAGCTTTAGGCTTCTTTGTTTTTTGTTGTATACATTTAGCCACGCCCACTAGCACTAGCCTAATTTACTAAAGGTTTAATGATTAAATAATGCAGTGATAACACTAATTTTGTTGCAGTGATAAGTGTGGCATAAATTGAATGCAAGAATCCCTCATTTGCATGCAAATTAGTATGCATCACCTAATTACTGTACATATGCAAGGGTGTTAAATGTAATGACAGTATTGGAAATCAGTATGCAAATGAAGAATGTACGGCTGATTACCTATTCACATGCTTGTCATTAATTTCTGATAGCTGCGGATATCATTTTACTGACAAAACAATTCTGTAAAATACAAATATAATTTTAAAAATGCCTAAAATAAAAGGGGAAAAAAACTCATAATAATAAAAATGTTGAAGCTATTAATATATGAACCATTTACCAACCCTAGTGACAAACTAGTCATAGTCAACCCATGACTAGTTGACATCTTGGGCTACTACAGATTTTACATTTGCACATATAGATCTTATGCTATTTCTGTTTTATTTGTAGGAAGTTTATGTTGTATTCTAAAAGAAGGCATTTCTTTTAAATGCATTGGTACATACAGTAGGTAGCTTCAGGCATCAGACATCAAAAAGCTTAAATATTTGTCTGCCATAGGGTTTTGTTAAAAGACCTATTACATAACCCAATTATAGAAGTGTGATGTCTCGAATACTTCACATCCGAACCCTCCCCCACACACACACAATTAAATTGCTAGTGCTGATTAATGATTAATACAGATTTCCATGAGTAAATCTAGGTCTTATTGTCAGTAGCAGGTTATCAGTTCTAGGGAACATTGTGCAAGGTAAAGCATCCCATCCCTATTTAAATAAAAAAAAGTTACATAAGGGTTTATGTATCTCATACGCAATCTTAAAAAAAAGAAGTGGTACTTCCAGAACAGAATCGGACAAGTCTCAGCCAGTGTTTGGCCGACAAGGTATCCTTCACAGCTGCCAATCAGCCAACAGTCATGTCACTAAATATAGTGCTACTTGGCGGCCCTTAGTACCATCATACTTTCACCACTACTCATAAGTTTTTTGTCAGAGCAGTAGTGGTCTGTATTATAAGTAAAAAATGCTGTAGTCTTTTCCATGCAAAACTGTAATTTCTGGTAAGTTTGAATGGAGTAGAAACTTTAACTGTATTTTAGTTTGTTTTTAATTTTGTCCTTTTTTAATAAAGTTTTTTTGTCATATTTCTTTTATAGGGGTGGTTAAAGCACAATACATTACATGAATACTGCATTTTTCTCTTCAAGTCTCAAGTTAATACTTAACATAATTGATTAATAGCAATACTATAATATCATTTTCATGGGAGACCAGTACTTTTAACACCTTTTACTTTCTGGGATCACTTTCACTAGGCAAGACACAGATTGTAAACCAGCAGGCGTACAAAATAACACAAAACAGGGAAGATACACATCCACTGGGGGACCGGAGGGGGTGGGGGGTCTAGCCTCAACTAAGTGCAGGGTGTCTGCTTCAGGAAGGCTTACCCTGTCTGATCCACGTCCAGGAACCCCACAGTACTATATTTGGTATAGCTACCTGGCTTTCCCCACTGGTTGGGTCTTCGTTCGTTTGTAGAACTTGGTCGCATCTTTAGAACTTGTCCTCATCTTGGTTAGGCATCTCTGGCACCGCAATTCCGAGTGCGTGGCTATACGGAGCAAAGCACTTTTGAAAAGCCCATCTCTGCTTCACCGGACCAAGCATAGTTATTGACTGTACTCTGCTCAGGCAGTCCCCTTACATAGACCTCGGTTACCTATGTCTAACATGGAACAGGGTCTGGTGGCAAATCAGAATACGGATCCAAATGGGACAGCCAATTACAAGCTGGAGGTTCCTCTTGCTGCACCCGTCAGAGGAGGGGGCATGCTTAGGGGCTCAGGTAGCCGTTGAGGGGTAAATTTGAACTGGCCAAAGGGAGCCGTGCCTACGAGCTCTATCCCGGCAACGGCTTCCCCTGCCAAGCCCCATACCTCCCGCTGGGTGGACTCCTCGGAGTCTAGAGGGAACAAAGAGTCTACTCAGCTGGGAGCTTTGTCCCTGGACCTGGTTCTCCGCCCTTCCCCGCTCACCAGATGGCCCGACACCTCATTGCTCCCATCCTCCCTTTGATCCACCATCTCTATGCAGGCACCCCAGCTAATCGAATTACCTGGACTGCCCTCATAGAGATAAATAAACATTCATATACATTTGTAAAACTTGGGCACAGGAACTTGGGTGGTAAAACTTGTTCTTACAAATTAGTTTTAAAACTTGTTCTCAGAACTTGTTCTAAAAGTTGATTGTAGAACTTTCTGGCTGGGAAACATTACATAGGAAAAATACCTTTATTACCATACACACGCGTCCCCACCAAACAGGCTTGTTTAATGGGGAAGAATTACAGATGTCCCGGAAATAAAGTCCAGAAACATTTCATACAGATTTCGTCCTTTTTGCCCCCCAGTATCCACTATTAGAGTCCCGTTCCCGAAGTTCCAATTTTGTACCTAAATCACATAAAGGGTCAAAACATACACACTTGCCCCAGCTTATGAGTGCATACAAGTGGCCGGGGAATCAAGGTTTTAGGGGTAGCTAGCCGGGCTTCACCTTTATTATGAAGACTGGCTACCCCTACCATCACACTAATTATCTTAATATTAAGAAAATCTTTCAAACCAAATATGCTCAATATAATTTCCCTGTGTACTTTCAAAGAAGCACCCTGATGTAATGTATAGGAATATCTTCAATGTGTACAGGTCTTTGTTGTTTGTCATTTGAAGCTTTCTTTCTGCGTAATGATCACTGCAGCAATAACAGACAAATTGACAGCTGCAGCAAACTAGAACATATAGTGGGAAAAACAGAAATTGTTGGCAGTAGCTGTAACAAGCTATTTCAATGATCTTAAATTCTTCATAATCAGGTAAAACTAAGTATTGTATATACATTTTCCTCTGTCAATCCTACAGAGAAACTCTTTGAATGATTAAGATATCATTTAAAAAATATATACATAATATACTTTTTAATATAGCACTACAGTACACACAGCAGTGGCAATCAAAAGCTATTTTTGATCTTCATCATTGGGTATCATCTGATAAGTAGACAATTTAATTAGGATGGGGGAAGTTCAAGATAACAAAAAAATAGAACAATAGCATATGATTGGGATCCTTAACTTGACATTTTAATTTATCAGAAAAATTTCAAAATCCTACTTAAAATCGCTTGACAATTTCATTTTAGTTAAACATTGCTTCAAGTCCTTGTAGTCCAATTATACAAAAATTTGTGGTAAAACTAGTTTCAATTGCCTTAGATTACAGTAAATAGTCTCGCTCATGTTCCCTGTCTTTATTTAGTATCAAATGACAAGATACAGAGGCAGCAGATTATTACACCCGCTGGCACACTCCATCGGGTACAATAGCACCAGTAGCCTGTCCCTTTTTTACACGCAGCTAATCCTTTTAAATGATGTCTGCTCCCGCTGATGCGTTGTGTCCCCCGCTGCAATGCACTAGCGAGAGCTATAACGTCTGCAGCTGTATATCAGTGATTGCCCAATATAATACCTAGCAAAGACAAATGCCTGTTTATTTAATTCTGAATTGTATTTGCAGTTCTTTTATTTACATGAAAAAAATGCAAATTAAAAACTCATGCTGTTTTCACATATCTCGATTAGCATTACTATTTTTATGAGGAAAAGTTACAGTAGGTCCACTGATTAACTATTCCTATACCTGTCCAGCACAGATTACTATTACTTGTTCTTGTTGCTATCCCTGCATGACTCTGATAGTCTGCTTTAGTACAACTAACATTTGATCACATAACCCCTTACAAGCTGAAAGGGCAGCAATTGAGAGACAAGTATGGAAGAACAGGAATGAAAATTGTAAGGGTTCACACAGATAGAGAGTCAATAGTATAAAGAAAAAAAAGTTTACAGAAACAAAGTTGTAGGCATAAAAAAACTTTGGTGCAAGTAATACAGCATTTTCTTTAAATAAGTCAGGATCAGAGTCTATGAATAGAAAAATGTTTTATTCCTTAAAATTAAATAAAATGTATAATTAGCAGAGTTTATTAAAAAAATATATGCCTGTGGATACCATGTGATTGCAGCCATTTTGTTTAATGATGTGATGTACCTCCCCTTAAGATGACGTCACATCCTTTAAAAAAAGAAAAGAACACTTCCACATGGTACACCAGCCAATCGGATTGGGGGTGTAGCATTTGACACACAAATGTGACTCACAGGCCTTATATAAGGTCTGTCCCATCTCATTTGAGCTTAAGAAGCCGACGGGACAACATTCACCCCATTGGATTACAACTAAAAAAGAGAAGACTGAAGAAAAGCAAGAAAAAAATAATGAAGAACTATACAGGTAGACGTCTCTTCAATATAGATTTGATGCTGGACTTCTTTGCTACGGCTGTTGAGGATCATTGCATCGAGGGTAAAGAGTTGGTGCTCACATACGAAAGGGGTGAAGACATCAATGGTAAGAAAAACATTATTGTATTTTATTTAATTTTGTATTTTTTTAAGGTTGCCCATTAACTGCTAATGTGTTTATCTATGCCACTTTTGGCAAATGCTTGTTTTTATTTAATTGTTATGTATTTTTGGTGTCTGTTTTTTTGAATTGTTGTTTATTTTTGGTGCTTGTTTTTTTTGTTGTATATTGTGCTTGTTTATTTTCTTAGGTTGCCCCTTGACTGCCATAGTGGCAAATCATGCCCATATTATGTGCCAATCTATGGGTAGAGGGTGGAGATAGTTCCCCTTGGGAGGGTTGTTAGGTGTCCGGGTGGGTAGCAGGGGAGGGGGCTTAACCCCTTAATTACTATAGCGGTTACTAACCGCTGAGGTAATTAAGGATTAGTGGCCATAAGTTTGTTTTTTTATTGTACTCTTGCTGCCCACGGAGGACATGGATACAGAGGACGGTGATGAGGACTGCCTTCATCTTGGCAGGGGTAAGTAGGACTTTTATTTACTTTATGCTGGCTGCATAATGTTTTATAATGGGAAAATCAGCTATTATACAGATTTGGATAATAGTAATTTTTCCCTTTACTGTACTGTATGTTTTGGGGGGGGGGGTGTTGGGGGTAGATGGGTGCCCATTCATTGCCATTGAGGTTATCTTTTCTCCCATTGAGGGCATAGGTAACCATACTGGCAATCAATGGGTGTATTGTCTAGTATTGGGTTTGAATGTTAATTGAGGGTATCGGGGATGAAGATGGTATTTGGCCCATGGTTGTTTTTTATGCCTACCGTGTGGGTAGCGGGGGGGATTAACCCCATGATTTCCTTAGCAGTAGTAACCACTAAGGTAATGAATGGGTTAACTTGATCAACGTTTATCAAAGATAATTGCCGTGAAACATGTTAGAGGTTTCTCTTAACTTTTAGGCTTCATGCATCAATACATTTCTGTTATTTTGCTTATGTTTGCCTCCAGTTCTCCTTCATTGCAGTGCTCCTTTTTTCAACTTTTTTCTACGGGTATGCTGGTTATAAAACCTCCCCTGAGCATGATAAAAGTTGTGCAAATTTTCCCTTGCAAAGTAACCCACTAACTCTAGCCGATCCCTGAGATCAATTACATATTGGACTACATTTTTAGAAGTGAATGTATGTTCCTACCTGGATTATTTTAAGAGATTTAATATACTTCTAGGTTGCCGACCATATAAAAACTAAAATAGGGAGAACCATGTAGAGGATTGGGAAATTTCGTGAAAGGCAAAAAGGAGAGAGGGGAGTAGTTCGTCAAAATTTATTTTTTAAGTGGTGAGAAACTTTAGAATCATGGACTTTAAGGTTTGGTTGAACCTCTAACCTATACATTTGTGGATGATGTACTGAAGTTCTAACCGACTTCATATCCAATACCTACATTACTTAATATCCTACATTAGTTTGGACATGAAGTTGGTCAATTGATCCGTCAAAATCCTTTTTGGAAGCCCAACCCTTGAGAATGTCTACTAGCGTATTGGCCACATTCTTGGCCATACCCGTGCTCAGGCGAAGAGCCCCCAGATATTGGGTGGTGTTATCCACCACCACCAGAATAAACCTGTGTCCTTTTCCTGAGGGCTCTAATAGACCTACAAGATTCATTCCCACTCTCTCAAATGGGACATCTACTTCTGATTCTTCTCACTAGACAGTTGGCCCTCTGGACAGCTCACACAGAATTTGGAAATATCCTTGTGTACCGCTGGTCAAAATAATCTGGACAGAATATGGTAAGTGGTGTTGTCCGGGCCCAAGTGTCCTCCACAGAATACAGTATGTGCTAACTTGAAGACTACTTTGATAAATATTTTGGGAAACAGAATTTGTTGGTTTATTTCTCCTGTTTGTATTTCCTTGGTCACGTGAAAAAACATATTGTCCTTTAAAACAAAAACTTTAACCCCAACCATTACACACAACCACATTTTCGGATTGTTTAGCTGGAATAGGGTCCTTCTTCGGTCTTGACCTTAAGTCAGAAATTGGGAGATCTGGCAGACTTATTATCACAGCCCTATCTTTTTCCTCCATCTCTCCTACCCCCAACCATGCAGGTAAATCATTTTTACCTTGAGTCCCAAACCAGACCCATTTCTTCTTTTTTTCTTTATGGGACTTTGTGATTTGTTGCTTCAGGAGCAAGAGTTCAGGGAAAAATTGGAATATGACCCCAGGGGTTCTCTTTTCCTGAGGACCTTAATATGGAGAAATGGCAGACTAGAGGGAGTATATATAGGGCCAGTCCTGGCCCAATATAACAGGAACGCCTTCTGATACCGTACTTTCAAGGATACCTGGGCTGTGGGATAACATTGGGTATCCCCGTTGATGCACTCACTACAAAAGCTGACTTCATAGGAGACCTCTGCCGTGTCCACCAAGTCTTTTAGTACCAGTGTCTTGGCAGAGCTGGAATTGAGGAGGGCATACATGGTTCTTCCTGCAATCAGGTTCTGGAGGAACAACAGACTAGATCCCTCTCTCAGGTCAGTGGTAGTCATTGTGTGAGTGAAGGAGTAATCCATCCTGGGGAAGTCAGCCTGACCGTTGTCTTTTATCTCCACAGGCTGTACAGCTGACCGACTCTGCTTTGTAGACCTCCAGTGATTTCTCCACAAGGGAGATAGACCTCTGGAACCATAAATTGGGTGGACCATGAAGCTGGAATTGGCATCCAGTCTCCCCGTTTCCACTTTGGTTCCCCATTTTTGGAGACTTGGTTGTGTGCTTCGCACTTTCCTGCTCACAGGACAGTGTAGCCTGGGTTTCTTGAAAAGGTGTGCCTGTCTGGGTTTTAATGCATAGGAAGTTCTCGACTAGTCACACTGGCACACAAAGAGTAGCTGTAGCATGGCACTTTACCCATTCACAGGCAGGAGCAATGAGAACTTGGATGAACTGTCCCAAGATAACATATTCCATGACCTCTTCTTTACTAGGCTCCTCGGGTTGGAGCCAACAGATACACAAATCTCACAACTGCAGCGTGATGTTCTGTGGTTTTTCCTTGGATGTACTACGATATGCCCAGAACAAGTGGTGATATGTGTTCAGGGTCCTGTTAGCTGGTACATAATAGTGGCCTTGACTTGATTGTAATCAAACACTTGCTCAATGGAGAGAGCTTGGTATGCTGTTTATGCTTCTCCAGTATGTAGTGGGATAAAGTGGTTGCCAAGTGATCCATGTCCAGCTGTGTGCGGTAACAACCCTCTTAATTGTCAGAAGGAATGCTTCTGGGTCATCCATTACTTTCATTTTAAGCAGCAGCACCGACAGTTTGCCTGGAAGCTCTGGTCTGGACAACACCAGGGCTTGTGTCAGTAGTTGCCAGAGCCTCTCTGTTTGTTGGGCCTGCCTCTCTGTAGAGAATGTTTGCAACAGCATAGCTAAAGCTATGCTCCAGTCTGGGAATGTGGAAGAAACTCCTCTCACCTAGGTCTGTATACACTGGCGACACACTTTATTCGAGCTCGGCTAGTCCCACGAATTCGGGTATACCCGGGTGTATTGAGGTTTGTGACTGTTTTCTGCCCGAGTGCATTGAGGTATTTTCCAGGCAGGGATTGAAGCATTTTATTCCCGCTGGCTTCAATACTGCACAGTATATATATATATACTGCATTACAATTCAGGAATTTATGCCATCTGGTAGACACGCGAAGCATTGCAGCCTATTAAATCCTAATCATTATCATTTAACAGATCAGCCGCCCGTCAGCCAGGCATGAACCCAGGCTGGGAAGGCAAACGCAACGGGGCTTGTCAGAGGTGAGGAGCGGTGCATTCCAGGTATCTGCCAGGTACATACTGGGTATTTGCTCGAATAAAGTGTGTCGGTGCAGTATTGAGAGGACAAAATCAGAGAAGTCCAACAAAAAACAGGACTGATGGGAGATATGGTATTTTATCTTCTTATATAACTGTAATCTTATACGGTATTTCTCCTTCTCTTTTTTTCCTTGAAGCATAATCAGTATACTCAAAACAATAAAGAAGTTAAGAAAAAGTCATAAGAACCCCCCCCTCCCCCACCCCCACAGCATGTAGTACTATGGAGACAATAAAATAATACCCATGCATTTGTATGTGTCCATCACCAGCATTTACCTGCCAATAATTCCTAGGAGAGACTTCCCCTTTAAAAAGACTACAAAATACATTTCCTGTTATTTATCTGCTTACTTTGATAGTATGCTGGGCCACAAGTAAATTTGCACATTCTTATAAATAAATACCCACTGGCACATACTCAACAATTTGCCGCTTGCAAGGATCTCTGGAGAATCAGTATAAAGAGCACAAAACTTTTAGTAGCAGAAGCTGCCATATCATGCTTGAGGTTTCAAGTAATATGTCATCTTGTGGATAATGTGCAGTACTGAGAAACTGCTTGAAGGTAAAATGCAAAAACTTTCCATGCCTGGATTTATAATTCCCAATATTGAGAAAACAAATAAATCAGAAATTCACCAGAAATCTTAGTGTATAATTTCTAATTTCCTAAAAAGAAAAGCTTAGTTGTATTTAGCCCAGCATGTAAAAAAAAAAACATAATTTCACTAGATTCAGTAAGTAGTGATTTTCTGCTATATTTTAGTTGATTTATTTCCAAGCATATCTGTGACTGTCTTCATGTGGCATTATTGCATTACCATTTCAGATAGAAATCAGGAATGTAGAAATATGTCAAACTTCTTTGCAAATACTGTACAACTTTGCAATTTCAACACGTACTTGAAAACAAAGAAATAGGTTCTGAATAATCTTATCCTTGTACATTCAATGAACATGTCCTGTAGTCATGAATTTTATTTTCTCTTATTATTCTTATGTTACATTACTTACTGTACTATAAATATTTTAAAGTAGAGATGGGCGAAACTGGCAAAATCAGTTCCATTGATTTTCACCACTGTTTTTACCAAAATACGATCCACAGATGGAAATCCTAAGGTGAATTGGGCACTAAAAAATCTGAGTGGATACATCTGGATCTGTCACCGGATCTGTCCTACAGTACCTAGATTTAGTGAAATCCGCCATCGGATTTGATCATTTTTTCTCGTTGTCCTTGTTATTGATTTTCTAACTTTGCTTGTAAACATGCAGATTTCAACACATCTTTACAATTTTCCATGTTTAAATTATACTTAAAAGAAAAAATATATAAGTAAAAAGGTATAAATCAGATGCTCAAACTTAACTCAAAAATACACATTTTTTATATTACATTATTAACTCACAGAATGTACAAAATATAACTTTAGTCAGACACATATTACAGACGTTAGGTTCGGACATACTGTTCTCCTGTCTTGATACCCATTTAACCTGGTTCTTTTCTCAACTGTGAGAACTTTACTTTCTGAAAGCTGTGATTATTTGTACTCTTCCTATCCTCCAATGACTGGGAAGTCTCTCCTCCTGTATCTAACCCCCCTTTTTGCATTTTCTGTTTACTGTTTCCTCACTCCTTGGTGAATGTCCCTGTTTTCTCCAACTTTCCCACTCCCCACTGCACCATTATTTATACACCTTTCTCCCAACAACCCTCAATAAAAAACACCCACACAAATCCTCTATTCACACCCCCTATCTACTCCTTCCTGCTGCTGGGGATCTCCCCTAAGCCTGAACCCAGACATACACACCTAATCTCACCCACGCCTCCCTGCCATCTCTTCCCCTGCAATTGGTGTTAACCTTTTCATGTAACACTGACTAACCAGAAAACTCGCCCCACAAATCAAGCATCCCAATAGCCTGCACTCATGGCTATTGTCCCACAGTCACTTATACCACCCATTGTGGCCAAGCGCACCCATCTACAGCACTTATTCCCTCACCTGCTGTCTCTGTAAATTTCCCCTCAAACCTCTTAAATTGTAAACTCTTCGGGGCATGGATTTCCTTTCCTATTGTCTGTTTTTGCTGCACTTATTGTATTTTTAAAATTCCCTGTACTGTATTCTTTGTGAAGCGCTGTGTACACTTTTGGCGCTATAAATAAAGACATACAAACATACATACATACATACATACATACATACATACATACATACATACTTACATTTTCCTGGTTCTACCAAATCCTACCAGCAAAGAGTCACTCGGTTACTTCTGGGAAGTTCTTGTTCCAATTGGCTGCCACTTTATGCACTTGCTTGCCATGGTCTTTATTTCAGATCCAATCATAGAATTCAGAGATCGAATATGTAATTTTATTTTCAGTCCTAAAGTAGCTATCAAACATGTTGTTTTCTAATATCTCTTTCTTATAGTTCTCTAGACTCTTACAGTAATGTATGATCTGCATGTAGGGGAAGTAGTGAGATTGTGGGAATTCCTTTTTAACTCCGAGCTCTTCAAATGACCAAGCGTTCCCGTTCTGTATCTACCAGTTGCCTTATATTTTGTATTCCCTTGGTTTCCCACCTCTTAAACATATTTTGAGATTGACCTGGTTCAAATTTCATGTTACCTTGTATAGGCAGAAATTTGGATATTTTGTAGGACATCCCACACTTTTTTCTCAGTGTCTTCCACATGGCTCATGTATCTTTTATCAGTGGATTCTCTCTAATTGCTTAACACGAGAGAAAAAGGAACCCTATTGATGCACACTCCTCTACTAATTAAACAAAATAAATAAATTTAAATGAAATTGAATAAAACAACAAAAAATAGATTTAAAAACCTAATTTATGTGCTAATATGTCTAGTGACAAGACAGACTCTAATGAAGATGTGTAATCCGGTGTAGAATTGCAAAATGTTCTATTATGTTAGAGTTCCAACTGAAACCTGGAATGTCCCTATATGGTATACAGCACATTGAAAATTATTGACTTGGCACAAAATTGCTCCATTGTAGTGGAGCCGAGGTAAATCTACCTCTCAAGAATCCGTGCTTGTGTCAATATATTAAAAGGGCATGGATGAACACAAAAACCTCATTTGCTGGGTAATATATATCCTTAGAGGAGAAAATTATCACTTTTCTAAGTTTCTATTGTGTTAGAGTTCTAACAAACAAGATTTGCCCTCTATAGTATACAGCACATTTAGACTAGTTGACTTAACATACTGTTGATCTATTGCAGGTGGAACAGAGGTTGATCTACCCTTCAAGAATCCATACCAGTTTCAGTACATTAGAGAAGGACAGAGATGAGCAAATAAGCCTTCTTTGCTGGGTTATATTAAGATCACTGTAGCATAGTTCACACTTACTAAATGACTTATTACTATCTTTGGGTGACACAGGAGAACAAATAAGCCTCCTTGACTGTGTGGTTTGTTTAAATCATGCAGCATAGTAAACTCTTGATGTATGTCTTAATGATTTGTTTGAAATGGAGTAAAACAAGATGTTTGTTTAACCACTTTGGCGCTGTGTCTTGTTGTTGCGCGGTCAACCCTTTCTGCTAATATAATTGTTACTAATTAGCACTTGGTACACCTCTCTATTTCTTATCAGCTGCTGTAAAGCTAGTATCAGTTCACTTTCAGAGGGTTTTTTGTTTAGCCAATAAGTAACCATTATTTGTTACATTCCTCTAAAGTGATATTTAGACACATAAGAGATGGCTAAAGCAGTTCTTCCCTGCCTTTCCTGTGTAACAAATTGGTTAGTTACCAAGTATCATTGTGGGTTATATATATATATATATATATATATATATATATATATATATATATATATATACATAGCTGCCTAGCTGCCTAGCTTGATGGTGCTGGCATAATGAGTAATGAGAGACATTTACCTGTGGCACACAGTGTGCTAATACCATTCAGACCCCTTAGGGTCTTATCGTAGCCCAACCCTATAGTAGCAATATTCTATCTCAATTAGTGGTTGCCTTGATCGGCCCACAACTTAGTTTAGCTTGCTGATAGAGTTTTTAGTACTTATTAGAGAGTTGAGTCACTTGGTTGTCTTACTAAAGCCTCCATTTCAGTCGCGCTCATGACGTGTTTGTGATGTCATATCCCATCATGCATTTAGTTCTGAACGCAGAACTTCTTTGGGAGTGGTTGGTTCACTGATCTTACCGGCTATTTAACCCCCACGGTTGTCATGGTGATCCAAAAGCAGGTGAGTTTCACCTCTGCATATGGCGTGAATCTGACAGCCAATCCGTGGTAAGGAAAGCAATGAGTTTGACAGCCGATGCAGTGTATGCCCTAAACTTAAAACTTAACAGGATAATCCTGTTAATACCTGATCAAAAGCAGTAGGTATAAGTTAAAAACATGAGATAAAAAGCAAACACAGGTCTCTTTTCTACTGTGATTGTATTGTTGATACTTCTTCACAAATATATATTGAACTTCATAATATGCATGTAATGTGATGCACTGTTAAATAAATGTCCAGTGTTCTTAATGCCCATGGTTTATTTTTTATTTTAGATAACTGTATGCAGGCATACCAGCCTGCTAAAAGTGTCTCTAGCAGGCACTATAAATGTTATATGGCTTAGCCCTTTTAAAATTAATCATATTACCAGTGTATTGGACTGTATTATGATTATTACAGTTCACCATCTCAACAAACAGATTCCACTCTCTTTCCCTGATAGCACCCCTCTAGAAAGTTAATTAAAGGCTGAGCAGGGACCCCACTCTCTGTTGTGCGATTCTCTCTAATTACTAAAGGTATATTTCCCCAAGTCGTATGTAGGATCTTTTTCAGCGTCATTGGGAGCACCATTTGTTCCTCAAGTTTCATACAGGAATATATTTCTTTGTCCATTAGCCAGTCTCCCATATGCCTGGCTATGCTTGCCAAATTGTATTTTCTAATGTCAGGTAAACTCACTCCTCAAGTTCCTTTGGGAGAAATAGTTTTGACATTGCAATTCTATTTTGTTTCATATAAACTTATTTATTGCACTATTAATCATTTCCTTCAGGACGTCTCTCACGTCATCCACATTTCTGGGAGCGATGTGTCTGGAATGCTCCCTGAATGGCGTTGTGTCAGACAGCTGGATCGTGTGCTGGGCGTTTTTACTGCAACTCACGTCCATGTCACCAGTGGAGAACACCTCCTGGCGTTCCTCCAGCTTGGTGCTTAGCCGTCTTTTCCAGTCTAAAGACAGGGTAGTTTCCGTTAAATCAAACTGCAACCCTGCAGGCTGGTCTCTCATAGTAGCGGTGCTCACATGCTCCATAGTCTCTATGGTTGTGACCAGGTATATCCGACCCAGTCTCTACCCAACATCAAATGATGTGTTACCTCACCTGTGTGGATCTAAACTCCCGTATCTCTGGGACCATCTTGTACCCTCTCTTGGCCTCTTCTGCAGGGGTGGTCTCCAGAGAGAAGTACCAGTCGTCTTTGTCACGTCCTATATAGTTGACTACTGCGGGCATGTGTCTCACTCCCCCTGGTGGAATCTCGATCAACCCCTCTTCATGATTGAAGATCTCACCATTCTTCTCTTGTGCAGCAACCCAATAGCACTCATCTTTGAGCACAGGATGGATCCATAGCGAGGATAGGTGTAGTTTGCCAGCCTTGTGAAAATAAGCCCGGATCACTGCCCGAACCACATCAGAGTTGGTCCCTAATATGATTGGGGAACTTGGGTGTTCCCGAGGCTCAGGACATATAAGATCCTACATGTCCATGGGGTGGGTCTTATTGTTGTTCAGTTGCGGTATATTTAGCCGCACTTGTACCACACCCTTGATGGGGTAGTTTTCATTACTAAGACCCCACAGCTTCATATTCTCCACCAACTGTAAGGGCAGATGTTTAAGGTGTTGGTCATAGAAAGGCCAGTAGATAATGGTCATCTATGACCTCGTATCCAGCAAGGCCGAGGAGTAGATTGAAATAACAAAAAAGTGCGCAACGCAAAAAACAACTCAATTGTGTGTGATAGACTATGTCTAATACTATACCATCTATTGAACCTTAAATATTTGTGCTCTAATGAACAAAATGTGATTCTATATAGAGCGCAGTTCTACTGTGCAAGTGAATAATATTAAACCATACAACCGTTGGTATCGGTGTGTGCTGCTTAATAAATGAGTGGCTCAGCACTCCCACGAACTAGAAGATAAAGACAAGAAAAAAGCGAAAAACGCAAATGGTGAAGTATATCAAAATTATATTAGTACAATAAAGGTGAGTATTGTGCGTACATCAGATAGGAATAATCATCGCATTTGCGTGTAACATTACACGGATTTACCACACTGCAATCATCAGAGTTGGTGGTCTTGGAAGTGTAGTACCAAAAGGATCATCTCCTGCTGTTAAACAGATGTTATCTGGGCCCTTAGCGACAATGATGGTCTGCAGTCAGCCTCCACTGCATCCACTACACCCGCTGTGTCCAAGGAGTCCAGAGCAGTAAAAACATTCGCAGGAAGTCCTTTCTGTATAATGCACCATAAGCTGGATATATACCAGGTGCTTGTGAGCAGTCTCTTAGGTTCCCCACGTAAAAACGCTGACACAGAGAGGTGTAACTACACCACAGTCCAGCTGCCTGCCTGATCCCTGAAGAAGAAGCTGTTAAGCTTTGAAACGCGTTGGATGATATATTTCTAGTCTATGGTACCGTTTTTATGTGTATGCCAATTATTTTATCCATTTAGCACTTGGTTGTGTTCGAGTGCGTTCCGGTCACGTGTCTACGCTAAGCGGGTGACGTCACTATAGTGCGCGATCACCAAGGAGGAACTCCATTGCTGTGTGGCAGGCAGCTGGACTGTGGTGTAGTTACACCTCTCTGTGTCAGCGTTGTTACATGGGGAACCTAAGAGACTGCTCACAAGCACCTGGTATATATCCAGCTTATGGTGCATTATACAGAAAGAACTTCCTGCGAATGTTTTTACTGCTCTGGACTCCTTGGACACAGTGGGTGTAGTGGATGCAGTGGAGGCTGACCGCAGACAATCGTTGTCGCTAAGGGCCCAGATGACATCTGTTTAACAGCAGGAGATGATCCTTTTGGTACTACACTTCCAAGACCACCAACTCTGATGATTGCAGTGTGGTAAATCCGTGTAATGTTACACGCAAATGCGATGATTATTCCTATCTGATGTACGCACAATACTCACCTTTATTGTACTAATATAATTTTGATATACTTCACCATTTGCGTTTTGCGCTTTTTTCTTGTCTTTATCTCCGAGGAGTAGATGCCTTGCAGAAGAACTCTTAAGATTGCTGCCGCCCCACCCGACTGTATTCATCAAGTTGGGGTGCTTCATCGGGGCTGGGTTCCGGAATGCTCTCTGATAGCATGGAGAGTGATTGCATCACCTGCACGTGTAGGATGAGGTTTCAATGGTGGGTCTTTTGGGCTTTCAGCAGTCCTTTCCGATATGACAGTTTCTGCCACAATTGTAGCATTGAATATCATAGTTGGCAGCGATGCCAGGATTAGGAGCCGAGCTCCTAGGAACTCTGGGGGCATAGACAGGCACCGCTGAAGAAGGATTGTCCTTGGCACTTTCTGTCTCTGTAAGTTTCTGAGTCAATGCCCCATTTGTCTCTCCCTTGTGGGACTCCTTTGAGGGAGTCGCATGTCTCTCTTCTTTAGACGGGTCACGAGACTGCCCAGGGGTCTGAAACTGTAAGATTACCTCTTGGTCTTGGATTTGATCCATGAGGTCCTCATAGCTAGTAGGATTCTCAGTGGACAGGTTACAGTAGATTCTAGCCACTAAAGGATGGGTGAGTGAAGCTCCTCGCAGGAACTGTTTGGTCCGATAGTCATTCAGCTCCACACTGATGACCTTTTAATTGATCAGCGTCCACAAGATTAGCTGCAGCTGCAACTCAGACAATTCCTCATGCTCTTTTTGCTTGAGGGCAGGAACATGGACTAGCAACGCAATGGGGTTGTCCTTCTTACCATAGGTTTTGGTTAAGGCACAAATCAGATCTTGAGCCTGTGCGTTGGCATGGCACTCACAATACAGCTGCTCAATGTTAGCGGCCGGGGGCCACAGGCACTCTAAGAGCCGTTGATAGTGTCAGAGGATGTCCACTCTGGTAGTACTTGTACAGCCATTCGTCAAACGTTTCCTCCCCTAGGGGAGTAGGCCAGATCCCCGAGAACGCCTTCAGTTTCCGATAGTGATGGGACTGCGAGAACTGGGTTATGGTGTCCACCAGGTGTGGCAGGGTCACTCCTAAACCTGAGTTTTCCACGGGCAGGCAACAGTGGTAGTTGGGCAGTGTGGAGTGGGGTGTGCTCTCGACTGGCCCCGTGCTCTTTGGGAGTATATACAGGTTGTTGGGTCTCGGTCTTGAGGGGCGCCTCCAGCATGGTCCCTGGACTGAAAATCACCCTGGGTCGGAGGGGATCTGAGTAGAGTAACAAGCACCCTGTGAGCAGGGTATTGTACTTCTTGGGGGTATAGGAAGGACGTGGAGTTTCCGCTTGATATGGCACCTCGGGTATGATTCTCGGACTGTGTCGCTATGGGCAGTGACAGTCTTGGAAAGATTACCGGGCAGCTCGGGGGCAGGGCTCCCGGAAAGTTTAGGTCCCTGGGAGTATTGTCCTCCCTTACCTCGTGGCTGGTAACCATTATGAGGATGTTCCAGCAGAAAGAGGGGTCCCACTATTGGCCTATTTGCCGGATGTTAGCAAAGCCCGGAAGGGGCCTGAGTCAGTCAAGGACTTCTCGAGGGGTGGTGTCAAATGGCACGTTCCCCACCGCGACCACGTGGCGGGGAGACTCATTGCTTTACAGGGCCCAGTCGCGGACCTGTTGCTTGGAAGGGGAGAACATGGTATATTTTTTCTGTTAATTTGTTAATGAGCTGGGCACCCCAGATCTGAATCTCATCAGTGCCTCCAAATGTAGCCCCATTCCCCCATACTAAAGGAACCACCAGTACTGCTATTACCTGCTTGGCTACCAGAAGGCCTGAGCCTCCGCATCTGGGAGCCTGAGGTGTCCCTTAGTCACTTCGGTGCTTTTCTCAACCTGAGAGGGATCCCTGCGTAGCGGGATAAGCCCCTCACAGGAACCAATAGTAACAGTAATCACACACACAGGTATATAATAACGGATTTTACTGAACATATGTCACGGCAGCCTGTACCACACAGTATACATATATATTTTGTGACAAAATACCATTTTTGGCTGAAGGGTTATTTTCTGGGAACCTTAAAACCTACTGTCTTTTAGGGTAAAGCACAGTCACAGGACCATCCAGCTCTGGTTTAAGTACTTTTTATTTTCTTTGTCACTCCAGCAGACAAAATCAAGACAAACAAAAGAATCAAAGTAAATCCTAGCTCTCTCTGAGCAAAAACAAGACAGCAATTCTCTAGCTATCTTAGGGTGGATTTCCCACTTACCAAACAATAAAACCCAGATATCATAAACCAACCCTGTTGCAGGCCAGTGCCTGTCTGTAGCATCCAGCTCTCTTAGCTGGAATAAGGGGAGTGGGGAGAACTGATCCAGCGTGGCCTTTCTTAGAGTAACTATAGATGCGTAATGCTAAAGACAAATACAGAGTAATAGTGATATGCATATGAATGGATAATATAACTTTGATTGAAGACAGGTACTGGGCATACAGTCCTGGATGATATACCCACAGATCATGTGAGAATATAATACACAATTTATCATGAGACCATAACAATTAACTCACCCTAGATTGTACCTAATGTCCTTAAATTCACAACAGGAACACATGTAGCAAGCAAAAACTCATTGGTATGCTGCAGCGTCCATGTATATCCGGATTCCAAGGGTTCTTAGTGTGCCTCCGTCACGATGATGCAGGATACAAGAAACAGGAAGAAGTGACAGAGCCCAACAAAAAGTATCCAAAAAATATAGAGGAAAGTGCGTTATCCATAAAAAAATAATAATTTATTGGTCATTGTGGGAAAAAGTAGCAAGGCTTTGCCCTACCATCGTTTCACGCTTCAAAGCACTGCATGTGAATAAAGTGGTTTGATGCTTCTGCTTCAGAAAAAAATTTGGCCACTCCATTTAGGAAGACTTTTATGGTGGTAGGATATCCCAGGGAATTTTTTTGTATTTTGCTTATATAGCATACTGCAAACTTTACGGAACTACCACCTTTTATTTGATACTGCGGCAGAATAGTCCCGAAAGATTAGGATATTCTTTCCCCATAATTAAAGCCATCCAATTTCTTATAGGCCCTTAATATTTTTGATTTTTCATTAAAGTTCAGAAACTTTGTGATTGCTGCTCATGGCCTACCTTCCTGGTTCTGCAAGTCTATGAGCCCTTTCCACTTTGATGTTAGTGTGATCATGTGGTAGTCCCAAAGATTCAGGCAGCCATTTTGTGCAGTAATCCTGCAATTGAGAGGGTTTAACCTCTTCAGGGACTCCTATTAATCTTATATTATTTCTGCATGGTCTGTTTTCCAGGTCCTCCACCTTGTCTTCTAAAGTTGTATTTCTTTTTTAAGAGTTTTAATGTCTTGCTGCATTTCTGAGGATAAGGCCTCTAGGACCCCACTCTAGATTCCACTTCCCCCCTTGAAGATCATCTAGGGATTATTGCCATTTTTCATAATGTTCATTTAAAGCAGGCATCAATACTTTTGCTACAGCCCTGGCTAACTCACCATAATCCCTGGGAGTTTCTGCCTCTTTAGAAACCTCTGATTCCTCTGGCTCTGCATGCAGCTCCTCCATGTGCTTGGAAACCATATTTGTGTGCTCTGACTTTCTCCCAGCTCTCACCTGCTTTTGCTGATATTTGGGGGGCATCTGTGTCTGCCTGGAGATACATTTCTCCATATAAATGCTTCTCCTTACTTTTCAAGTTACTGCCCTGCCGTGGAGCTTTTCCTGCTTCCCCCCTCTGTTCAGCTGGATTTAAACTGTGAGGGTTATATTCAGCCTGATGTCTCTGTAGAGACTGCCTACACATGTATCTCCCCTCACAGGAGCATGCAAAGTCTGCCTGCTTTTTGCTGTTCACAGGATCATTCGTGATTTTTATCTACTGCCTTAAATCATTTTTTCTGGTTGTTGAAGTTGCTGATCTGTGTAGGAGCAGAGGGGATGCAGGAGCACCAGGGGATGTGACTTCACTCTCTGGCGCCATACAGGAAGTCCTCCGGATTTGATTTTAAATCTAATTCTGGGGTGTTACAAATCTGAATCAGTTTGCTAATTCTGAATCCTTGAACTACTGTACAATATGTTTTTTGTGGGAACAACCTATTTCACTAGAAACTATATATCCCACTCAAACCTCCCTCTAAATAACATATTGAAGAACATAGAACTGGCAACCAGGAAGTGGAAGTGGTCTGCTTTTAAAGGAATACAGAGGGAGCAGGCTACAGGAATGAGCATATATAGAAGAGAGCGATGTGATGCATCCAAATTGGTTAGAAATCCTCCACAATATGTGTGATTAATACTGGATGATAACAAAGAGTCCATGAAAAATATGGCCAATTATCAGGTGTGGGCTAAGTGTCTAAGTGGGGTCTGTTTAACCTCCACAACTGAGTCACCATACACACCCACCCTAGTAACCAATATATAATGAGCAGAGGCACTGGTAAACATATATATGCAGGGGCACTGCGGCCCTTACCTTGGTGCTTGCAGGACTCCTATGCATCCAGGGCATGCTGATCATCCAGGAAGGTATACAGCAAATAGGGAGATGTTGATGTAAAGCACAGCCACGAATTCCAAATCAGCATGGGACCATGGGACCTTGATAAAGTGCCTTGTGCATGAAACGCGTAGGTGCGTTCGTGTAGTCCTATTTTTGCTGCACCACAATGCAATAAACCTGACCTGTTGCAAGATTGGAGTGTTCACCTGTATCATTTGTTCCGGTCCCATGCTGATTTGGAATTCGTGGCTGTGCTTTACATCAACATCTCCCTATTTACAGGAATGAGCAGGGACAAGTATTAGTTAAAAGTATGCTGTGACAGTAATGCTACTCAGCTGCTGTTTTAGCTCACAATGTTAGGGAGAGACATTAATAGGGTTCAGCTAAAGGGACCCCCTATTTCCCATCATTGTATAACAAGGGGGATGCAGGCTTTGGTGACTTCTTTAGGAAGCAATTTGTTTCTGAATGTGAGATGCACATTTTCAACGCTACTCCATGTAAAGCTCCATGGACTTCGATATGGCCCTTAAATCACAATTGGTAGACATGGCTCTTGAGCCAAAAATGTAAACATGCCATTTTTATCTGAGTATTCAAGATATCCTCTTAAATTGGTACATGTGATTTGGTTATCTTAGCTTTTATTAAGTTACAATAAAACAGACGTGTGTCCTACCGCTCAACCTAATAATCATGAATATATATATATACAGTATAGAAATGATGGTACTGATGTGCAAACGGGATATGGACCAACATGGAGCACATAAATGTTTTTCCAAGATGGGCAAATACAAAAATTCAAATATATTTGCACTCATTCAGCTGAGTGTGCAAAAGGTATGCTCCCAATTAGTATCACTACCATTTTTTGGTAACCTGAGTAATACACTCAGAGAGAATTGAGCTCCCCCCACATACCTTTTGCACACTCAGCTGAATGAGTGCAACTATACGGGAATCTTTGTGTTTGCCCATCTTGGGGAAACATTTATGTGCTCTAATATGGAGCTTGTATTTTTTCCCCAAAGAATGGGTATATTTTTGCTCACATCTAGAGGACAATTAGTTTGATAGACACTCAACAGTTTGTATAGTTCTATGAGATTTAGGTTTTTAAAAAACAATTTACATAGAAAATCACACCTGGGGCCCATCTCACATATTTGTTTAGCATCAGTGCTCTCATACAGTTCAACTGAATCTAATATACAGTACACAGTAAAAATCTGCACTTTTCCATTAAAATGCCACTGAAGTCTTCCATAAGATAAAAATGAACTAATGCAGCAACATTTTTAAGGGTTTAAATGTGGGTATTTCTTTTGCACACACAAGACCCTATAAAGTTTTTCTAAATGTCTTTTTATTCCTTTGGTTAAGGGTATTTATACCCCTGAGTGAAATGTTGGACTACTTGGTCCTTGCAATGTTCAAGCCACAATTACTATAATGTTTCTCATTTAGACCCAGACAAATCATATATGCTTTTTTTCACCAGCTTTTATAGATTATAAATCTACACATGGCTTAATGTTATTTTTTTTACATATTGCTGAAATGTCCATCCAAATGCTAAAAAAAAGAAGCATTACAAAAAATGAATGAAATTAATATGAACTTACATAAAAACTACCCATGCCATGTTCTGAGAAACTACCTCGCTGTTCGTGCCACCCCGTACAATTACTGCCATTAATAGACATTTATGGCAAAGGAGAAATTAACATACACCAGGGAATTTGTTGATTTCACACAGGGAATACCTGACCAAATATCTTATGGCTGAAGCCCCCCTTTAAGCTTCAAAATGAGGCATCTCTCTGTAACCTTTAATATTTGGGGGATGCTGCTAAAGTTTCCCTCCCCCTCCTATGATGTAAATGTTATGTTATCACCACAACAGAATGACGTTTAGGTCAGCAACTGTTACGTTAGACGATGCTCAAGGGGTAAAAGTTAATTAGTAAACATGGCGAGGAGTTTGATTTCCTCACTTTGTCTAATGTCACTATGAGCAGATTCTTCAAACCCTGATGCAGGGTTATTGCATCCCAATTCTGTGTTAAATGCTATTGACTTGCTTGATCGGGGTGTTATATTGCTTATTGTTCGTTAGGATAATGAGCTTTGCATTTTTTAAGAAACACTAGATTGATACATAACTAAAACAGTTACTTTAAGGGTGATTTAATCTTTCTGAGGAAGCTAATTACACTGATAAATTGTTTATTTTGTCTGTTTTTGACCCACTAGATTAAACTTCCCTTTTAATTGTCAAATAAATCAAAACAGACAAATATTTGCTTTACACATTGTTACATTTGGCAATAACATAGTTAGATTATTAACAAAACATTTTTTAATATATAAATTAGAAGAAATTGTTCCTTTAAGTGCCTGTATTTGATTTTTCTTGGGTTTTATCCTCCTATTATCCAAAGTCATTGTTGCGTCTTTTAGGCATTCTTTTTTTTCCCCATTGTGTTCCCAGTTTAGTGCTGGCAATGGAAAGTGACTGTGCTGCGGATAGCAGTTTACAGATGGCATTCTTTTCCTAGCCTACGTAACCCTTCCAATATGTTATGTTTCACTATGCTTGCTGCTGGTGTATGTTGTTGATCCAGGGGATTTGTGTGTTCTTCAGAAAGGTTGAACATTCTATATCAATTTTAAAGGTAGATTTTTTTTTCTGTAGCAATCACCACTTGAGGATGTTGTCTTCCTCCAAGAATTGTTTCACAATAACATGGTTTTTAAATTGGAATCGAACACATGCACGCTGGACCTTATGAGAAGAAATACCTTAATAATCACAGTGTAAATTGATTCTCTTCTGAAATAAATTTCTGTAACATGCTTCTCAAGGCCCTTTGTAACGTGCATGCATTCAGATAATCTAATTTACCATTAAAACAAACATTGTTGCCTGTGTTGATTGCACATTTCCTAAGGGTAATTCTAACCCGAGATTTTTATGAAGATAAACTACACATTAAGTGTAACATGTTGTAAGGAAAATAGGAGGATTCTATTCATGTGGCCTCCCCATTGCTACAATTTTATGGCAACAGAATGATGGAGAAGAGGAGGGGTTAGGACTTGGCAGTAGTTCAAATAAAAAAAAACAGCACTGAAGAAAAGTATATGAAAACAAAACAGAAATACTCAGATTATAATATTACCTTTACCAGTGTAAACCAGTAGGGAAAACAGCATTTGTATTAACCCTTTGCCTGCCAGAGGAGTCTGCCTCACATTGCAGAGCAATAAACGGGGAATCGTTTATATTACTAACAATATGTATATCCAGTAAAGGTAAAATGTGTTAAAGTGGGTGAGCACAGATATTACATGGTCATTTATTCCAATGTGTGGGCCTATTCAAGGCTAGTGGGGGCATTCCATCCTTTGAAGTTCATAGTCACCTCTACTAGTGCCTGCCCAGGCAAATATAATACAGTGTGGCTATATTTACCCCTTTTGTTAACAGTGAAGGCTAGAATATATAATACTTCCTTCAATGTTTTTATCATAAAGAATTACATTGTGCCAACTATATATAATTACAGATATGTGGACAAATAGCACTAGTCAAACAAAGGTCTACTCACACTTATGTCCCACTGTCTTTCTATACGTGCACTGTTTTTTGGTGAATATGTACATATTTTATTTTGCACATACAGTACTATTAACTTGACTGTAAAGACTTTTTCAGCTCTTTCCGCCTACTTTATTTTAAATATACTATAGATGTTTGGCCAAATGAATTGAAATGAATATATTTAATGAAAGATGGTAGTGCAGTGAAAGTTATTCCATGTATCTTCTAGTGCGGTGAAAAATATGCTGTCATGGATGCTTTACGACCAATGGTTGGTGACATCACTGACATACCAAACAATGGGGCTGGAGAGATTGGAGCTCCAAGGATGGACAAGTGATGCATAATCATGTATTTGTAATGTTATTTATCACATTTTCACCTAAAACTGACATGCACATTTTGCATGACGCACCATTCCACAAATGGAAGTCAGAGACAAACCAATCCTAATGCAGATGCGCCTAATCTAGCTCGTGTCAGGAATCGGCATTCTCCGCGCTCCCCACACAGAGCACTCTCTCCCTCTAGGGAGTCCCTGGACGCACAACACAATCCTGCCTTACCGGCTTCCGCGGCTCCTCTGCCCTGCCGCCGTCGCAGGATCACTCCCCTCGGCGATTCCTCTGCTCAGCGCCGGGTGCACCCACGCCCTCCCACGCGCATACCTGCACCCTCCTCTGGCACGGCCCACGCGCGTACACGGGTTACGGAGCGCGCTCACTCTGCACACTCTGTCCCACGCGCATTCCTGCCCCCCGGACCTCAGGCTCCACCCCCACACACCGCACGGGCATACTCAGGTTACCAACAAGACTCACCTGGCTTGTTATGGCTGCACCAATCTGCAGTGTCTCCCTGTAGCTCTTCCTGTCCCGCCTCCATTCCTGATTGGACCTCTCTGCTTTATCTAGCTCCTCTCTGCTCTCAGTCTTTGCTCGACATAGTCTCTGTATGGAAGTACTTCTGGTTTCTCTTAGTGTTTTCTCAGGTTCTGACACGGCTCGTACTACTACCCCCTCTGGCTCTCGACCTCGGCACTCCTTGGACAACGCTTACTCTGGTAACCTCTTGAACACAGTTTAGAGTACAACCAACCTCCGCTCTCCTCTCCCTGACTTCGGCAAGGTATTCATCACTCTATCTCTACAACTGGTACCGGCAAGTATTGTCTTCATTAATACACCTGGCCTGACAACACTTTATACCACACTCCGGACACGCTTTCTTTGCTGCGGGTGCATGTATTACCACTTCCCCCTTCAGCTCAGGGGACGGGTCTGGTCTGCGGGCAGCACCGGCGTAACAGCTGGGCTGGTGGGAATTTCTCCTTCATTTTTTTATGGTGATGGAAAAGGATCTCACATTTCTAGCTCGAGTTTTCTCCACTCCTCCATAAAAATTAAAAAAAGAGGATTTCATAGTTTGAGCACTATGGTGCATGGAAGATTTCAAAATTCTAAATAAATGAAGGTGCATTTCAACCCAAATTCATCTATGAATATGTGGCAGTTAAAATTATCAATTTCAACAAAAACCACAGTAGTGACTTACTGTACAAACAATTTTATTTGTAAATGCTGAAACTGCATCAGGTAGACCCCATTGTTGCTGTTTTCTTTCACAGAATGACCTGCTTGTCCCACCTTCACCATTTACTGTACTTTATTTCCCTTTTCTAAGGGCAGTGACTTATCAGACTGGAATTAAAGTATCATTTGATCCTGCTATGCACATCTGTTCTATAAAGCAGGAATTTTCAAATGCATTTTCCCCCATTCTGGAAATTAGGAGCAGTGTGGAAGAACGTTCTTTTCAAAAAGATAAGGACGACAAAATGTATTTGTTAATTTTAAATAAGGGTTTGCACCTTAAACATATATAGTAGGTATTTACAAATGTAAGAACGGTTGCTTGTTTGAATTACAGAAATGAAAAGCAAGAATAATTCTTGGGCATCAGTCTATGGGGTAGATCCTCAGAAGATCGCTAATTTTTAAACATTCCTTTATCCCATTTTAACGTTACCATATCTGTAACGCATATCCCCAACGGTACCTAGCGCTATGATGTCCTGAACTTTTCCTTAAAAATAACAGATCCTTACATTTTAGTGGACCTTAGGGTTATTCATATGCAGATCATATGGTAATGAGCAGCTTTCCTAACAACGGAGATCCTCAGACCTCCGTTAATATTAACACATGATAATAAGTCTACGATATTAAGCACCTTCCAAAAGCTGCCCCCAGTCACACCCAGACTCTGTTATTTATTAGAATAGCCTAAAAGCAATGTAATGAGTATAGGACTTAACTCTTTTATTACAAAAACATATGTCATACAAATGTATATACAGTATTAGGGATCATATATATGTCTGAAGCACATCACAAAATATATCATTATTTTTAGTTATTAAAGTGATATGTTTGTGTTAACGAATATGGTATATATTTAAATAATGACTGTATAAAGTATGGCTGTGCAATAATGTAAATCCATACATAACTCAACAATATTAATTAATATTTCATTTATATTAATGTATAATTAAAATAAATGAAGGATGGGCATTTATTTTAATATGCACTTCTTCAACCCAGGCTGTGCTGAAAAACTGTGTAATCTGTCAGATATAAGCTCATAGGGGTCCATGTCAAAATGGATGAGAAGTAAAGAGTGACACACTGCTCTAATTTACATGTCTTTACCCAGAATCCCTTGCTGTAGTGGAAGCACTGTGTGCTAAGCAATAATGGGGAATGACAGGGTTGCAGACCACCACAAGTCATATTTTTATTTACTGTACATTGTACGGTGGAGGGTTTTTGTCACTTCATATACGTACCATAAGTTTTTTAATGTGTGGCTAAACTCATGTACCAGCTTCACGTTGCATAGCCAGCAAAAAAACTTCCAATAATGATACCCAAAAGGTTAAAACAGCTGTTTTGCTTCATTGATCCTGGACTTCTTGTCTAGCCATTTTGCCAAAGAATCTGGGAAGAGGGTGTCGGACCCTTCAGGAAGAAGACACCACAGTAACTGACCCTGAGGATCTTGTAGGCATTATTGCCTGAAGACCAAAGGGGAAGAAAAGGAGTCGTCTGACTTCGGGAGGACGGTCTTAAGAGACACAGCACCTGGATCATATGAACAGGTGGAGTACCACTCCACTTGGGACACCCCCCAAAAAAGCTGTCTTTGAGTTGGTTTAGTAGCTACTGTACAGTATCCATTTCTTAAACCCAGGCTGTGCTGAAAAGCTGTGCAATACAGTAGGCATACGCTCATAGGGGTCCATGTAAAAATACATTAGAATGAAAGCGTGACACACTGTGTTCATGTGCATGTCATTACCTAGAATCCCTTTATGCAGTGGAAGCACTGTTTGCTAAGTGATAATGGGGATAGACTGGGTTACAGACCTGTCTGAGACATGCAAATGAACCACAAGTAGTATTTTTATTTACTTTTAATTATAAAGTATTGTGATGCCCACACCATGTTGCAGTCTCTTTTAGTCCCAATGTAAGGCAGGAAACACTGTAATTCTTTACATGGGGTTTATTTAAAGGGATTAAATCATACTAACAGGCCCAACGTCCCTTTAAGTCCAAACAAAACATAAAATAAACTCATACTCCTTTTAGGAGACTAACTGTACATTCATATTCAAACCCTTTCTAACGACAGCTGGCCAACTATACCGGTTCCCAGCTTAAAACATGCCCTGGCATATGCAACAATGTACACAGTCTCTGCATACAACAATAAAGTGTTTTGCTTATCTTAGTCCATTGGAGCTGACGTCCCCATTTCAGCACGGTCTCGCATCTCTCCTGCTTTCCTCTGGGATTCAAACCCAGGCTATCCCAGCAGATGCTGTGATCACCATTCAGCGGGTCCAAGGAACTGTGCCAGCCTTTCTTGCTTTGGAGAACTTCTCTGTCCCCCTCTCTGGGACAGCAATCTCTCACTCTGTGACTCTCAGCATTTGTGTCTCTCACACATGGCAGCTTCTCAGTAGTCACTTCCTGACTTTTCAGACCAGGCTGATTAGCTTCAGCTGAACTAGCTACTCTGAAGATTAACTCTCTAGTCCTATAGCTACCCTATTCTATCACATATCCCTCCCCCCAGCGAAACATTGTCCTGTGAGCGGCCCGTGCACTACTACCGTGCATCAGCCTTTTTGTCAGACATGTCTGACATCCACCTCTTCTTTTCCTTGCCTTCCAGTTGAAGAGTCTTTCCTTTGGGGCAAGTACTAGGCCTTTTGGGCCTTCAGTTCATGAAGATGCACCTCCGTCTTTTTCCTCTTGTGCTCAGAGTCTACTTTATACCATTGTCTTTATGGAAATTGGTTTCCATGGCATCCAGACACAATGCCTTTTCCTGTAGTGGAGACAGTTGTGCATTCCTGTTCCAAAGAGCCTCACTCTATTATAACTCTTCCGCCCTCTTTTCCACAGACTTCTTCTCAAGGGTCTTCTTCATATTAGGAACCTCCCGTTGAGCAGCAATAGCATCCAACATAGCATCCTGCTCAGTCTTCAGAGCCTTGGGCTCCTTGCCTAGTCATGCTTTTGTTTCTCTGCCATCTTGAGGCCAGTACGCTCAGATTCCAGGTCCATCCTCAGATCTTGAAGCTGTCCTTCTGTATTTCTTTTTCCACTCAGTGCAGCTACCAGTTCAAATTCTTTGGCATTGAATCGTGATTCCACATCTCTCAGCTGTTTCCTTTATTTCATTTCTGGCCTGTAGCTGTTGGTGCTCCTCCAGGATCTTAACCAGCTCTCGCTGCAGCTGGGTCCTCTCATTGGCCGTGTGGTCCAGTAGCTTGTGGGCATTGGCCATCTCGGTCTCATAGTGCAGTGTCAGGTCGGCCACCTCACCTCCTCCCTCTCGGCGAGCTGTATCTTCTGCTCAGCAATCTGCGACTGCAGTTTTTCAGTTTGATCCTGCAAATCCCCTCTCAGGGCCTTCACCTCTTCCTTGTGCTTCCTCTGGGTTTTCATCAGCGTCTCCTTCATATTCTGGAGCTCTGCAGTTTTTATTGCCAATGTCACCGCTGCTTCTGTATTCCACGCCCCTTTCTCCTGGGTGTACTGATTTTTGTGGATGGAGCAGCCTCTCTGCTTCTCCAGCTCTTGTTCCAGATAGAGGTTGTCTTCTTTGCAGCATTGCGAGTTGCTGGGACGTGTGTTCAGCTAACCGCTTTAGTTTAATTCTGTAACCCGTTAATCCAACTTCAACTTTTCAGACTCCAAGGTTTTGAAGTTTTTAGTTTTTTTTGTATTCTGCTTCCAGTGATGCTCGGGTAAGGCTCATCTCTGGTCTTTCTTGACCCCGCAGGGTAAACGTTTCCTGCAGCTTCTGTACGCTGTCCTTATCACAGGGCCACATAGGAGTCCTCCTCCTCCTCCACTTCTGAACTGCAAGGATTGTGTTTAACTGCAGAAACCCAGCATGAAAAATGCCCCACAGAAAGGTTACATTCAATTTGGTCCGCGTTCCGAGGGCAAACTGCGGCCACATGTCCAAGTTCATGGCATTTGTAGCACTCTGTATACTTTCCAAAACTGGGTCAGGGTTTTGTCTCCAGTCTACTTGGAATAATGGGACCTGAGTCCCTCCTTGGTGCTGTTGGACTTAAAACTCCTTTATTCAAGTCTATGAGTCCTTGGGGCTGTTATTCAGAGGAAGAGTCTTACTGGACCTCCTGATGTGCAGGAAGCGAGAACCGGAAAACTACTCTGGACTTGAACACCTGACATCTCCTCGGCAGTCAAGTGATGTTCAACTAAGGCGACCAACTGCACGGTGTCTTTGGGGTCACTCTGGCTCACCCACTTCTGGATGGTGCGGGGAAGACCCCTCAGGAACCGGTGTATGACAACTTTCGACAACTGCGGCAGTGGTACATACCACAGGCTGGAGCAACATCCTTACAGAGTGTATTAGGTCGTAGAGTTGAGAGCAGGGTGTCTTCTCTGCATCATAACGCCAGGAATAGAACCGTTGGGCCCAAACCATGAGAGTGACCCCTAGCCGTACCACAATCTCTGCCTTCAGGGTGTCATAGTCTTTAGCTTGCTCTGGCTCCAGGTCATATAAGGCTTTTTGTGAGTCACCCACTAGGAAGGGAGCAATTATTCCAGCCCACTGCTCAACTGGTCACCCTTCGCGTACTGCGGTGCACTCGAAAATTGACAGTTATGCCTCAACGTCATCGTCCATCGTCATTTTATGAATGAGGTGCGATTTTACCTGGCGAGTGACCTGTGGGGCCCAGCTAGTCTGGGCGGTGATTCTCTCTCCCAACACTAGGAGCTAATGGTGTAGGCAATGTTGCACCTTGTGTTGCTCTTCTTTTAGAGTCTTATGCAGTGATTGCGGCATCTGCTGTACTAACAACACCATAGTTTCAGTTTGTGAATTTGTCAGCTGCTGTATAAACAATGCAGTAGTTTCCATTTGTATTTTTGTGGACTGTTGTAAATTCTCATTATGGGTTTTTAACATCTCCTCTTGGGTCTTTGCCAATTGCTGTAAACCCTGCATTAGGAAACCAGCATTTTCTGTTTTTCTGTGCTGTAGCGTGGTCAGAAATTCATCCATTTTCCACTTTCCCTGTGTATCCTGCAAGCACAACCAGTCACACACAGTGGGACAGACTTCACTAGCAGAATCTGTTATTTCACTTCAGTTGGGCGGCCATTTTAAGTCCCCACATTTATTTTCAACCCCACAGTTTCCACTGCTCAGTGCCTTTTGGACTGCCCGCATTCTCCACCAATTGTGATGCCCACACCACGTTGCAGTCTCTTTTAGTCCCAATGTAATGCAGGAAACACTGTAATTCTTTACATGGGGTTTATTTAAAGGGACTAAATCATACTAACAGGCCCACCGTCCCTTTAAGTCCAAACAAAACACAAAATAAACTCCTATTCCTTAGGAGACTAACTATACATTCAGATTCAAACCTGTTCTAATGACAACTGGCCAACTATACTGGTTCCCAGCTTAAAACATGCCCTGGCATATGCCACAACGACACAGTCTCTGCACACAACAATAAACTGTTTTGCTTATATTAGTCCATTGGAGCTGACGTCCTCGCTTCAGCATTGTCTCACCTCTTTCCTGCTTTTCTCTGGGATTCAAACCCAGGTAATCCCAGCAGACTCCGCGATCACCATCCAATGGATCCAAGGAACTGTGCCAGCCTTTCTTGCTGGGGAGAACTTCTCTGTCCCCCTCTCTGGGACAGCAATATCTCACTTTGTGACTCTCAGCATTTGTGTCTCTCTCACATAGCAGCTTCACTGTAGTCACTTCCTTTCTATTCAGTCCAGGCTGAATAGCTTCAGATGAACTAGCTATTCTAAATATTAACTCTCTGAGAGCTGAAAAGTCATATAGCTTCCCTATTCTAGCCCCTAGAGGGCTGTGATGATATCACAGTATATAATGTAAGTGACAAAATTAATAAGTGTAAATATGATACATCTCTAATATTATAACAAGATCTGCATTAGATTTTGGTAACACACATGACAATCTATGTTAATAAGACCACCTTAACAATGTGCCTTAAACGTTGACCAATGAACATATTCAGTGTATTGAAAAACGCTGATAATGTAACAATGGTGGTTTTGCTAATGTACTATTTATGCATATGATTAGCTTTGAGGATCCTCATTAAATGAAGGAAAAATAATGTCTGTTACCTAATTAGACAACCAAAGCAATGACCTATGCCGCTCAACCTAATACAGTTAGTTGAATAAAAATGAAAGGGTTAAATTAAGGGTGCAAGTAGGAAATACTTTATTAGCAATAATACAATAAGACCTAAGGGGGTCCAAAAGAATCCTACAATAAGCACTTGCTGTGGATATCAAAGTGGTGACCATATAAGTACAAAAGGTATAAATAACCTTGATCACTATTAGTGATTATGGGTAAATGACTTCCCTAATACACAACCTCATATATAGATCATGTAGGATACGGATGAAAAAGAATAACGTTTTATTTATACCAATGTTTAAAAATGCATGGAATATATACATAAGTAATAAAAACCCTCCATGAACAAAGGGAATAGGCGGTTAACCAAAGCTAAATGTACAGTAGAGACTACGATTATTCTAACAAAAAACAGTGGCATTCACCAAAAAGACCCAGGAATTGCCAGAATACATGCCTTAAACGTGCCTTAAACTAGCCCCAGCATTTCTGCATTGATTAATGGCCTATCATATTAACAGTGGGGGTCCTGGCAGTCCCATTCAAACTGAATTGGACTGCCAGGGACCCCAGCTGTGTTAATCCTATGGGTCGTTAGTCAATGCAGAAATGCCTTAAACATGCCTCAAACTAGCCCAGAACATACTCTGAATGTAACCCGGCTAGTTTAAAGCAAGCGTTAGGATAAATGTGGCCTCTACTGTAGTGTCAGCCTGATAGGCATACACCAGCATAACCCAGGCAAAATAAACACCTATACTAGGTGTGTGGGATTTGCTGCTATTATAGCCATAATACTGATATACAGTATGTAGTAAATGCCACACAATAATCCACAAACACATAAATGTGTCAATAGGAGTTATACAACAATGTGTGTGCGTTTGGTTAATTTTAAACTTATATACCAATCAGCCAGTACATATAAAAAGCAATAAAGTACCATGTATATCACCAAATAACACCATACCCGCAATATATACAGATAGTTATAATGACACAGTTGTCAGTAAACCATAGTTAGGAAACTCATGCTCTAAAGGCGCAAATGTATCCTCTTGCAGTGTCTAAGTGTTAAATAAATGAGAGTGAACATGCACCGGTATAACAATGTAGTCTGCGGCTGGAATTGCCTGTCTCAATCGCTTATACTGGCCGTGTATCAAAGAGGTCGAGCCGCTATTTTCCTGGACGTCACCGTCATGACATCAAGATTCCCTGACGCCATTTTGCGTGATGCGAACGCTTCATTAAGGGTTAGGAGGAGTGAGGTTGAAGTCTCAATGCCACCTTAAGTAGCAAATCCATGAAGGCGTGGACCCGCTGTTGCCAATGGAATGTCTGCAGTTATATTATGGCTCAACTGGTGTGTGAGTCCATGAACAGTTCACTTAATTGCAGTAAACGATCTGAAGCACTATTGTTGTCACATTATTTCATGTACCTAGAGTATAAATATTCTGTCACTTTATTTATGAACTTAATTTGTATAATATTGCGAAAGCTATGTATCTATCTATCTCGAGGGAGACCAGAAACCCATCAGAAAAATACAGATGGGGTAATCACAGAGTGAAAATGCATGTTTGACCAATGCCTCTGACAGATACAACAATATCATAAGTAAAATGTATATAAGGATAGATAAATCTATGATCCACCAAGTGATGTTTAGGTCATTGTGAATCAGTGACACATCTCCAGTATATAAGAAAATGAAAAGAATGTACACTGGCGACACACTTTATTCGAGCTCGGCTAGTCCCACGAATTCGGGTATACCCGGGTGTATTGAGGTTTGTGACTGTTTTCTGCCCGAGTGCATTGAGTTATTTTCCAGGCAGGGATTAAAGCATTTTATTCCCGCTGGCTGCAATACTGCACAGTATATATATATATACTGCATTACAATTCATGAATTTATGCCATCTGGTAGACACGCGAAGCATTGCAGCCTATTAAATCCTAATCATTATCATTTAACAGATCAGCCGCCCATCAGCCAGGCATGAACCCAGGCTGGGAAGGCAAATGCAACGGGGCTTGTCAGAGGTGAGGAGCGGCGCATTCCAGGTATCTGCCAGGTACATACTGGGTATTTGCTCGAATAAAGTGTGTCGCAGCAGTAATTGAAGAGAATGTAGTTCCACTCCACTCCACTTGGGACTCCAAAACAAAAAGCTGTCTTTGATTAGGTTTAGTAGCTACTGTACAGTATCCATTTCTTAAGCCCAGGCTGTGCTGAAATGCTGTTCAATACAGCAGGCATAAGCTCATAGGGGTCCATGTAAAAATGGAATAGAATGAAAGTGTGACACACTGTGCTCATGTGCATGTCATTACCTAGAATCCCTTTCTGCAGTAGAAGCACTGTTTGCTACGCGATAATGGGGAAAGAGAGGGTTGCAGACCTGTCTGAGACATGCTAATGCACCACAAGTGGTATTTTTATTTATTTTTAATAATAGGGTATACAAAGTGACAAATTTAACGTGTAAAAATGATACATTTCTAATATTATAACAAGGTCTACATTAGATTTTGGTAACTCACATTAAAATCTGTATTGATAAGACCACCTTAACATGTGCCTTTAAATTTGACCAATACACATGTTCCGTGTATTGAAAAATGCAGATAATCTAACAATGGTGGTTTTGCTAATGTACTATTTATGCATATGATTAGCTTTGAGGATCCTCATTAAATGAAGGAAACATAATATCTGTCAACTAATTAGGTAATATAATGTTATTTGCCCTCATTTAGTGCACTTCTGAGCATCTACCCCATAGAAAGTTATCTCTTGATGCTATTCTACTTTTAGTAAAGAAAAATGTGCCTACTAAAGCCATCTACAACTAGTACTCCAGTGCTGTAAGTAGTAAAATAACGGATCTTCATAGCTTGTGACACATGATCAAAATTAAAACATGTACAAGAAAGTATATTTTAAAAATGTTTATGCTAATAAAACCAATTTATTGTTTTTATGTACTTTATTTAATGTTCATTCATAAATAAGTAGTAAATGCTATGCAATTACTTAAGTGGAATTCATTAAACTGCAATGGTGCATATCAGGGCACTATCGTGCAGAAACTCCCATTGGTTTAAATTAGGTGTTTCCTTATGATAGTACCCCAATTGGCACTATCACAGTTTAACGAATGCCCCCTAAGTAGGATAATTACATAGCATTTACTACAGTACTTGTATAAGAATGATTACAATTATTCCCTAGGTTTCCAAGGCTATCCATTGTGCAAATTATCTCTGATATGATTATAACTTGTAACTATGAAATGATTCTGTATGTACAGTAACGTAATTTCTATTTCTCTGTTGTTTGAAAGAGTCAAGATGTTCAAGGTTGTGCGTCGAAGTTAAGTGTTCCGTCCTAGTTTAAAAACAGGATACAATAGTCCAATGCAAAGTTCCTTCAGTTCAAGAAAGGAAAATGTGAAAAACACTACAATAGCGCACCTATTCAGAGTAAATCACCTACCTTAAAGCGGCAACCCAAGCACTTTACTAAAAACATATTTATATTTTTTTACACAAGATTGAAGCAGGGGGTCTCCAGAGCTGAACCCCATTCATTTCAGCCCCTGCCTCAATTCTGTGTAAAACGTGTCTTTTTTTTTTTAAGTGCATGGATTGCCCCCTTAAATGCAAACAAACTCCAAATGTTAGGGCTTGTTTAGCCTAACAGTTGAACCATACCAAAGCAGAACTGTTTTAAAATATGTGTAATTGCATGAAAGAGGTATCAGCGTAAAACACGTGTACTCTTGGAAGTTTGTTTGAGTGTAGTTTAAGGTACAGTATTTATGTACTCTATCATGTGGAATAAATACTGAATGTATGGATTGTGTCATTTTTACACTATGTATTGATGCCGGTGATACCTGTATTCATGTTCCCTTTATATGGACTATTATTAACACTTATCAACAAATGACCTGGCATTCATTTCTCACACAGAACACAATGTATCAAGTTATGTTACAAAGACACATCTTAATTCCTGGCATTGTGTCATCTATTGGTGCAACTTGGTTGATCATATATAATGCCAGTAAATGAATTAAACCCCTCTAAATTTGTAGCTATTTCATTACAAACCACTGATATGTGTGAATGTTTTGACAACTCTTTTTCATTGTTTTGAAGCAGAAATGAATAATATAATTATACAAGAACATTGTTTTTCACACCCAGTTAGATTATTAAGAAAAAAACAATAGCTCTCCACAGTTGAGATATGAAAGTCTTGAAATTAATTTTCTTAAAACTGACTGCAGGTTGACTGTAAGCATTTCATTGCATCCGACATACTGTAGAATATACTTTTATTTATTCAAATGTATTTATCTTACTGTAATTAGCAGAAGACTTGCTTAACTAACTAATTCACATACTGTATGTTTAATTTACTCTTTTTCATAATTGAGACCACGTAAAGAAAGAGACCTGTGTCTTGTGTCCCCAATGAAATGGAATGGGTTCGATTAACATTTAGGAAGGTCAGAGAAGAAAATGCTATGTTGTTTACTTAGACAGAAGGTCAGAAGAGAGATCTAACTAAATCAATAGTTTCTTCAGACTGTTTTAGATCTTTAAAATGAGACTTCTGTGAAAGAAGATTTCTAAAGGCTATCTTGTTAAATCTATCATTTAGAGTACAGTGTATCTATAACTCACTCATACTGCCCTCTTTAACTCCCTCTTTAATAAGCATTTCTTACCGGTACTGTCATCATAAGCGATAGTAACAGTTTTCCATTTGAAGAATTGCACCAAGTCGAGGATTGCACGACTAAGTGATGAAAAGTCTGGGTACAAACTGACATAGAAGGAATCCCTATTATCAGAAACTTGATGTTTCCAGCGAGTCTGGATGTGTGGAACCCCGAGCGCATTGCAAATGGACTGCACTGCATTAGCCGATGAGCTGTGAGACGGTCCAAAGATAGCTGCCACTCCCAGAGACAACTGTTCACAAGCTACAAAAGGAAATAGAGAAAACAGACAGATCGTGAACATTGATGTCCTTTTTTTATAATTAATAATAAATTGCACCATTTTAATTCATATTTAGATACATCATACATACTTGTAGTGCATGACCTGCACATTAAATATGTTGGTACACAGAAACACACTGTATGTATATATATATCTATATATATATATACAGGGGCGTAGCTATGGCCTGGGCAGCCAAGGCAAAGCCCGGAGGCCCGTGCTCTTGGGGGCCCGCTCTCCCCCCCTTGTCGTTGACCCATCTGTCTCTCTTCAGATAGAGACAGATGCGGGGAGATGTTACGTGGCGGCGGGCCCCCGGCGTTAAACAGAAGATAAGCCGGCAGAGGAATCAGCAGTTGTTACACAGGCAGAGCAGGATGGCAGGGGAGGAGCGCGTTCTAGTTGTCTGACTCGGAGTCTTTCTTACTTCTGTTGTCTGCTATTAGAGCGCGCTCCTCCCTAGCCATGCTGCTCTGCCTGTGTAACAACTTCTCATTCATCTGCTGGCTTATCCTCTGTTTAACGATGGGGGCCCGCCCGCCTGTCTCAATTACAGGTATGCATGGAGAAGGAGGAGGGGAGATCTGATGATAATGAGGGAGAGCTATGATGATGATGCTGATGACGATGACGATGACGATGACGATGACGATGATGAGATCTGATGATGATGAGGGGGAAATCTGATGATGATGTAGGGGAGAGCTGGTTATAATGAGGGGGAGAGCTGATGATAGTGATGATAATGAGAGGAGAGATGAGGAGGAGGAGGAGGAGGAGGAAGGGAAAAGATGATGAGGAGGAGGGGGGAGAGATGATAAGGAGGGGGAGAGATGATTAGGAAGAGGGGTAGAGATGATGAGGGGGAGGGAGAGAGATGATGAGGGGGAGATGGATGGGGATAGCTGATGATGATGATGATGATGATGAGGATGAGGATGAGGGGGATTATTGGTGATGGTGATGGTGATGATGATGATGGGGAGGAGGAGGAAGGGAGAGATGATGTGGATAAGGAGAAGGGGGGAGATGATGAGGAGGAGGGGAGAGATGATGATGGGGAGGGGGAGAGATGATGATGAGGAGAGGAGAGATGATTAGGAGGATGTGTGAGGATTTGACCTTGGCCCGCCCCCTGACGCATTGTGTGATGCCCCTCACGCGTGCACTGCATGTGAGCGCCGCAATACTCCTGCCAACACCGGACCTAGGCTTCGCTCCCGCACCGCCATCCGCGAAGAAACAGAGGACACATCTGTCTACAATACACGGCGGCGCCGCATTTCCAGAAGTACACGACGGGTTAATGCTGTCAATTACTCCTCACCTGCACTTCCCCCCGCCCCTGCCTATCAATGGACTGAATATGTCTGAGGGGCGGTTCTCTTTCGTTACCTTGCAGCTGTGTGCTGCCTTTAGCATTGGCTGTCTGCCCTTTAAGTACTGAGCCAGTCCTCCCACAATCTGGCTGAGCATAAACTCTTGTTTGTGTACATGTGCTTGCTGTTCGTTGCTCTTACTGTGCTTTGCCTGACCTTTCCCTGTGACCCCTGCTTGTACCTGGACTTCTCTCTTCTGTCCCCCTGGACCTTGTCTCACTTCCGGACTTCCGCTCTTTCCTCGACTATTGCTATGGAGTATGACTACTCTTCTCTCTCCAACACTTGACTACGGCAAGTACCATGAATGAATTGAACTCTCCTACCCTGAGCTGGCTAAATGACCCTGACTCGGCAATCCGGACCTGGTCTCGCGGTTGTAGGGCGGTGGTTATATACATCCCCACCTCGGCCTCGCGGTCTAGTCTCGTTTGTGGTGAGCATACGTTACAGGATGATGAGGAGGATGAGGGGGACAGATAATGAGGGGGATAGATGATTATGATGAGGAGGAGGGGAGAGATGATGAGGAAGTGGGGGAGAGATGATGAGGAGGAGTGGGAGAGATGAGGAGGGATGATGAGAGAGAGGATCAGGGAAAGGATGGGGGGAGGGAAAAACATTGCAGTCAGTATTAATCAATGGGCCCCAGAAAATAGTTTTGCCCAGGGGCCCGTGCATATCTAGCTACGCCACTGTATGTATGTATATATCTCGTCTTCCTGAGGAAGGTCCCGTTAAGAGGACCGAAACATTGGTTTTGATGTACCACCTTTCACAAATACACTTGTGTTGATTACTACTTTTGTGTACTGCCTTGTGATTGCCAGATTTCGGAATGGTATTATATATATATTTATATAAAAAGTAAAAGCAGATACTAGCACTCCTGTAAAATCACAATAGGGCCTGGTGCTAAGGTCATAAAATAACATAAAACATACTTTACCACCAATGCAGATGGTAAAAGAGACAACAGCACTCAGATGTAGAGCAAAGAAACTTGTATTCCAAAGGTAAGACACAAAAATCCAACGTTTCGATCCTCCTTGAGAAAGATCCCTCTGGCGGATCGAAACGTTGTATTTTTGTGTCTTACCTTTGGAATACAAGTTTCTTTGCTCTACATCTGAGTGCTGTCGTCTCTTTTATCATCTGCATTGGTGGTAAAGTATTATATATATATATATATATATATATATATATATATATATATATATATATATATATATATATATATATATATATATATATATATATATATATATATATCTGTGTGCTCATTTGCATGTATTTGCCCAGAAAATGAGGACATAGTGCATATGTGTTTGTATACCAAAAAGCTTTCAAAATATAATTTTTAGCATGGATTTGTGAATTATTCCAACTGTCAAGAAACTGCTTTGCTGCTACTGGCTAATACAGTGCGGGTGTTTAAAAATCCATTAAGGTTTGATCTGTACTGAACTCCAGGAGTGTGTGTATGTATGTCTACAGTAATAGGTCTATGCATACTTTTATTGTGATGATCTCTGCTCCCTCTCACTAATGGGAATATTCATGAACAAAAAAGCTTGTCAAATGCATGCTATAAAGATGGTTGGTAATGGCTTTTTTTTTTTTTTTTACTTGCAGGGTGCTAAGCACATAGCTGTAAAAAATCCTTTATATTTTAGATGTATGACTTTCAACCTTTTATTACCTAAAAGTAGAATTAAATACAGCACTTATTCAAATTTCACATACAGACTTGTCAGTTCTCTCTTAGTAGCTCACCACAACATACTATAAAGCTCAATGATGGGCAAGGACTTCTACCAAAACATACAGGGGAGCTACTGGGTGTCCTGTTTCATGAAGTTTTGCTTTTAAATTGGTGCTCACAGAGTAGTTTGCAAAATATCTCATATGATTATATGAAGCCAGACTACTTTGATTTTGCTTTGTTAGCTGTGTTAGGTAGATGATTATACTGTATGAAGCAATCAGAGGAATTACTTTATGTACTTGAAGTATTACAGCAGGATGCATCCAATTTTTTGTCCCGTCTGTCATTTTATTTTCTGACCTAAACCTGTCCGGCTAGCAGATGTGTCGATGATCAAGATTCATACATTTGAAATGGCCTTAAATGGAAATAATAGGAAATATTTGACTTAACTGTGAACCTTTTCCAGAGCTTCATGCATACAGTAGCACCTGAAGATGGCATTTATTACACATACATACAGTAGGAAATCACAACATTTGGGGGAACAAACCCCTTCCACATTCCTGTACACCTGAAGGGGACTGTTTCCCAGAAATGTTGTGCTGTTCCTGTCTCCTGTATATGCAAGCAATGGTTTGACTAGACATTTCTGCAGATGTATGCATCTGTCTCTATTATCCTTTCCCTTGAGATATCTAAAACAAAAAAAGGGGTTAACTAGGCAAAATTAAACTCCTCAGATTAACACGTTTACAAATTAGCTTTAAAAATTACTATCTGTGTCTGAATTTTGTAAACAAAAGTGTGAGTTGCTAATATTTAACTCACATTTTACGGCCAATGTTTCATTTTAGTTCAAGAGATTGAGGAGAGATTGCACATTTAATTGCATGGAACAAGTACTAGAAGGCTTTACTGTGCTTTGCAGGAGGATATTCCATGCTGAACTCTGATCACAGTATTTATATGTTGTCAGTGAATGCTTGTGTTGGAAATCAACTGTTAAATCTTTTACGTAAACATATCATCATAGTGCAGTTAATTATTATCACCCTTTTTTGCGCTTTGCATGTCTCCTTATTTAAAAAAGTGCCAACATTTGTGCCAGATGCTACTGTAGTACTTTTAAAGCATTAGAATTTATGTTCAGCATTTAATGGTGGGTTATTTATCAAAACATCCATGGTGCAATACTGGTACATAAACGGGAATGACGTTTTTAATATGCTGATTTTTTTTGTAACAGTCTTGCACCAATTAAACTTTGTTTCCTTATGTCAAATGTAGGGAATGCAAGTAGTTTATAAAATATTGTTCAACGGTTCATGCTAGTTCAGACCTAGCAGTTTTTATTGAGGCATACCATAAATGTTGTTCTACAACTATATTACTTTCTGATAAAGAAAGGGGAGAAAATCAGAGCAAACATTTTTTATCTACAGTATGACTTAATTTCGAGACTTTTTTCACCATTTGACACAAAAGTCTGTCTGTTTTAGTACATACTGTACACAGGTAAGGAAGGCTTTTGTGATCCTACATCTCTTTGGTATTAATATAAAGAAGCGGCAGTGAATGAAGTACAGGTCAAAATGCATTTAATAGGTAGACTACACCCTGTGCATTTAGCCTCAATTATTTAAGGTGTTTGTTTACTATGCTATAATATCGATACAAAAGTAACTATAAAAGGAATATGATAGAGATACCTGTATTTCTTTCTCATAAATCAAGAGGCTGCCATATCTAATTTGTGATGCAATATATATTATGACTCAGGCAGTGTGAAACAGACTCAAGTGCATTAAAATGTATCTTTCATCACTTTGGCTTCTGCTTGATCTGGAACAGCAAAATATATATATTTTTCCCGCTCAGCTGTGTACTGGGGGATACACAGTTTCATGCCCCCGCCAGAAGGGATGCAATGAATCTCAATGTGTCATAAAGTACATCACAAATTAACTATGGTTGCCAGGAAATTAAAGAAGATCATCTCAGTTAGAGTGGCTATTCTTATTTTGAAATACATTTGCACCATTTGCAGGATATTTATTTTTAAAAACTGTGCAGTTTATGCTTATGATGAACGTTCAAGGTCAACCCATAGAGATGTGTAGATGTCTTCAAATGTGCCACTGAACATTTTTGTGAAAGGTCACAGTGCTCAAAATCTTTGCCAGAATGTTGCCACTATTCCCCAGAATGCCCCCAAAGATATTAAATGGTAATGTGACCTGAATGTAGGGTTAAGTGTCTTGCACTTTTAATGTTTGTCCAAAACAAGTGCCTACTATGTGCGAAATTAAATAACTGTGAATTTTAATGCCCATGAAAAAAATATGTTTAGCCTGCAATAGTAGATTAAATAATAATGATGGTAGCAAACATGTTACAAAAATGTATCTATTATTTTATGAAAAACAATACAGACCGGCGCCTCAGAGTCCAAATGGGAGATATAAAAGTTCAATGGATGATTAGAAATATCCAATGGGTGTTAATCTGGTCCAGTGGACAGCAGGTTCCTCAACAGCAGGATGATTATGACATGCAGGGGAGACAAGAGAATAAGATCATAGTGTAATACTGTGAGATTAATACAAAAAACACATAGACATAGACAGACATATACAAATAACACTGAACAGTAGGCTGACTAATAATAAGGAGGAATATTTAATGAACAATAAAAATGCAGGTAACTGGTGACGAGCAGGTCTAGGATCCGGTGTTTTAAAACCGGAATCCTACTTACAGCAGGTCCCTAGAACACGAGCAGATAGGATGGTGTGGGTGTCCGACGGGTAGTGCTGGTGGACGCGCGCCACGTGTAGGTGCCTGTGGGAGCTTCCCTCAGCTCCTGCTGATGATGGCGATGCTTCCCTTCACTCCACGTGACTCTCCTTCGCTGGCGTCCGGAAGTGCGTCACAGCGGGCGGGACTACACACCGGGTACTTCTGCCGATAATAACACTTGTAAACTGCGGCTCCAGGGGCTGCTGAAAAGGTCTGCTCCTCTGCCAGTAATGCTGCTGTATGATTCTCAATGGCCCATTGAGCGAAGGAGAGTCACGTGGAGTGAAGGGAAGCATCGCCATCATCGGCAGCGGCTGAGGGAAGCTCCCACAGGCACCTACACGTGGCGCGTGTCCACCAGCACTACCCGTCGGACACCCACACCATCCTATCTGCTCGTGTTCTAGGGACCTGCTGTAAGTAGGATTCCGGTTTTAAAACACCGGATCCTAGACCTGCTCGTCACCAGTTACCTGCATTTTTATTGTTCATTAAATATTCCTCCTTATTATTAGTCAGCCTACTGTTCAGTGTTATTTGTATATGTCTGTCTATGTCTATGTGTTTTTTGTATTAATCTCACAGTATTACACTATGATCTTATTCTCTTGTCTCCCCTGCATGTCATAATCATCCTGCTGTTGAGGAACCTGCTGTCCACTGGACCAGATTAACACCCATTGGATATTTCTAATCATCCATTGAACTTTTATATCTCCCATTTGGACTCTGAGGCGCCGGTCTGTATTGTTTTTCTTTTTGTTCACCACTAACTGTGTTCGGGTTAGTCATTCCTGGCAGCCTTGCCTATTGTAATCTTTATCACGTTTTTGTCAATATTTGAATTGTATTTGTACACAATTTTTAGCGCTAATCACACCACTCTTTTTTCAAGTATCTATTATTTTATGTATTTCATATTTTCCATTCGACAGACACTTATCAAGAAAATATTGTGCATGTGATATTAAACTCCTGCTGTAGACAGTAAGACAAGTATATAAAAGGTTACCTTTTCTGGATGCTTCAAAGCTGTCATAGAGATTTATCCTTTGAGTATCATATGTTAATGTTGTGTTTGGCAGTAAAGTCCTGTTTCTGTTGATTGTATTCACAGCAAACCTGAAGGCTAATTCTTCTGCACCAAAAGGTCCAGATTCAACATATTCAAAAATGCCCCCTAAAAGAGGAAGAAAAGTGTGTTTTAGCAAAGCGTATATGATTAATTTATCAAATATGGCATATTTTCTTACCAATATGTATTCTCAAGGCGTAGACTAAAGCAAAATTGGGTTATACGTACAGATGTAGCAAGCCTAACCGAATTCGGTGCCTCTGTCGTGTGCGGTCATGTCACCTTAGGATTAACACTACTGGGGGGTCAAATTCAGAAGCATGGACCCCCCCACCCCAGCTGCATCACAGCAGCACTATGCCCAGTACCACAGACCTTTGCTTGTTCGTCCGCGGCCCCGAGGACAGAAAATCTTCTACATCTCTATACCACATAGTAGGATTTATTCATTAAACTCATACAGAACATATTGGGGCACTGTCGCTTGGAAACTCCCATTGACTTCAGTTGGAGCTTCTGTCCGGTAGTGACTCAATTGGCATTATCACAGTTTAAAATAAATAAACAATACTGGATCAACACCCAAAAAATAATTCAAAGAAAATGAAAGGCAAGTTAACTTTTTAGTCTTACTAAGTTTCTTCTTTATTGTATCAAAAAAGTCAGTAATTCAGAAAAAATCTATCCGAGCACACAGGAACAGGAAAAGTTAGCAGACACACTGTTATATGTGCAAAATAGAGCAACGTTTCAAGGCATCATGGCCCCTTTCATCAGCCTGACGAAGTGGCCAGGGGGCCTTGAAACATTCCTCTATTTTGCACATACTGTATAACAGTGTACCTGCTAACTTTTCCTTTCCCTGTGTGCTCTGATATATTTTCTGTTTTGCTGCCTTTTTTTATACATCAAAGGAGCAATGTATGCCAATTGTTTTTCTTTTCATTTTTTTAATGCAGGTTTGACACAGGGGTTCTCCAAAGCTAAACCCCCTTAATTTCAGCTCTGGGTATCCCCGGCTTCTGGATATACTAACCTTCAAAGGGGGTGCCAGTTTCTCTGCAGTTGTCTGCAGTTTAAAGCTTCCTCATCACATGGGCCAATAGGAAGCCGCACTGGGTGACGTCGCAGCTTCCTATTAGCCCGAAAGGCCCGAGAGCTTTGAAAGCAGCCATAACATGAACCTTGGAGTGGTTACCAGCACCCACTATGGAGGCAAATATCTAAGGGAGCAAGGAGTCCCTGAACCTCAGATTAAAGGGGTTCAGCTCTGGAGACCCCCTTCTTCAATCTTGTATTAAAAACATGTAAAAAAACAAAAAAACAGCTTTGATTGTCTCTTTAAAGAAAAATTTGATGAGACAATAAGAAAAACGTAATCCATCATTTTCTTGATTTATTTTTTGAGTGCTGATCCAGTATGTTTTTTTTCTTCATAGTTGTAGGCATCGAGCGGTACGGATATGTGATCCTAACACCTCCATCTGAATGATAGTAGACAGGGTGAGTTCTATTTTTTTTTATTATTACCGTTTAATAAATAACGCACAGGATACATTTACGTTTTCCTACACTGGGTTGCAAATATATATTTATATTAAAGTTACATATTAATTGCTGTGTAAACTAAGGGTAATCTAGTATGTAAATATTTTGTATTGAGACTCATTTGCTCTGGCTGTTTTGTATAATGCTTTATTGAATCATCTCCAACTCATCTTCAATGATGATCACTGTTTTAACACACCTTTTCTTAAAAGGTTTTCTAATCAGAATTGTACCTCCGCTGTTTTTAGTACCATATTTACTGATAAGTTCTCCTGCCACAAGATATCTTCTGGTGCTTGAAGACACCTTACTGTCCAGGAACCTGAATGAGCTGTAAGGTGTCTTCCTACGCTGAAAGGTGTCTTATGGCTGAAGACTGCTTATTAAATATGACTCTTAATGTGTGCTAAAATGCATACTAAATGCTCCCCGGTCTTGATTCCTGAACATTCTATAGTACTAAAAATAGATAATTTCTTAAATGCCAGGGAGCAGGTACAACATAGATTAAAGACAAATGTAATTTTATATAACAATGTGATGTTATTTTGTCATATTTCTGGACACAAACATATAAAGGAGCACATGAAATGATCATTATCGTTTTTAGAACCTAATAGCATTAGGTTTAAATATATTTTCATAGCTATGCTAACAAAAATAAAATAACCTCAGGCTTAAAGAATGCAATGTGACCATTAGCAAACACTAATATACAGAATTAGAATACAATTAATCACATTAAGTTCACTTAGTGAACGTATTTGTCATTTAAAAAAGTAGCATATTCAAATATAAATTATTCAACAAAATGAACTGTTAGCGTGGAGTGCTTATTGCTTTCCACAAGAGAATGGGCAACTTACTGACAGTTTTATTGTAAACCTTAACATATTTTGCTAAATTAGCATTTTAGATCTTACTAGGGTTAGTTTAAGGGCATTTTCTAACATATACAATATTTTTTTCTGATTCGTAATTGCCCGAAAATTATTCATACAGCCATACTCATCATTGTATTGATGGTATATTATTATGGAGGTGTTGGCAGGTTGCATCCCACACACAATAATTACTTTGTGGCTACTGGTATGTGATAAGAATCCTCCATCATGTAAAACAAGATGAAGAAGAAAATGTTCAATGTTCATCTAGTCAATATTAGAGCTGAATAGCTTTAACACATATAGAACAACTTGCCGTACTTAAAGAATTAGTGGATCCCATATTGTATAACAGGAGATCATTTTCAATGTTTGTCACTAAAGGATAAAGTGCAATCACCAAATTAGATAGATCACAGAGAATCCAGTTTTATGATTATTATGCTATGGCCTTTGGCTTCCTTTGTTGAAAAAGGGGCACATTTGAAATTGTAATTACAGAATTACTGCATTGTTTAACATATTTAGTAAAGATCAAATTTCCCATAAAAAAAATACTTCTTTGATTTATGAAGTTTCTCGTAAATTGGGTAAAAGCTATCTCTGTTAAATGTATTCCAAATATTTTCAAGTGACTGTGTAATTCATCCTGGAAATAAATATTGGATGTCAAAAAGAAAGTTTACAACCTGACTCTGCATTAATATCTTCTAAAGCTAATTTATGAAATGAAAGGAGAGCAAGGGAAACAGAGAAAAATCAATACAAACTCAAGACAGACATTTTGGAACCATTTGCAAGAAATTTACAGCTCTCTTTGAGTTATATTAAGTGTGGGAATAGTGTTAATGTTCCTGCATTATAATTATTAATTTTAAACAAGCACATTTCATAAAAGGCCATAGGTTATATCTACACAGAAGATTAATTTTGTGAACTTTCTAATAGTTTATATACATACCATTCAGAAAAGTTTGATACTGAGTTCACAGGCTCAGATTTCATTCACTATTCTGTGAAGATGCTTTCCCATATCAGGAGATATCTGAGTACCTTTCATTTATTGGAAAGCTTTCACGACATGGAGAAGAAGCTTCGCAGCATATTGAGTTGAGGTCACAGAGGGAACTACGTCTAAATGTTCTTCTATAATAAAATACAGGATCAATCCCTCCCCTCTCCAAAAAAACAAACTCTTTATTTCCCCACGAACACTTATACTGTACAGTACATTTTACTTTTACATAACGAAAGCTACTTCTGCATACTGCGGCTATAGTTTAAAACGATAAGCATGGACATAGCTTTTAGATTCAGGGACAAAGTTATGGTTGTTCCAAAATACATCAAATTGGTGTGTTCTACCTACAAATATATTACAAGTTTTGTGTACAGTCATTACCATATATTTTACATCCAACCTCTGGGCTGAAAAGAAAATATTTTTGGACAAAAAAGGTTGGAGTTTCATGTAAGGGATTGCCCAATCTGAGACTGCCCTGTTGCTGGTGCGTATATTTATCGTGCCATGCCCAAAATATGCAATTGAAACCAAGTTTAATTAATTGCTAGATGTAGGTTTGCAAGGTGTCCAGTATTGAACTGGACTGTGCCGTATTTGGAGATTGTCCAGAAAAAAAATAGAGATAATACTGGACATGTATGTGTCCAGTATTACCTCTCTGGATAGTGACCTGACTGGCTTAGGGGCCGTAGGATTTCCCAAGCAGGGGGATGGCAGGGCTGTTGCTAGTGGGCTTGACAGCTTCCACCATCCTGATTGGCTTTATTCCCTAGCATTAGCCAATCAGGTGAAGGTGTCATGAGCCTGAGGGTGGGGCCAAGGAGAGGAGGAAAAAGCATGTAACGGTGAGAGGTGTATGTATTTTTCGAGCGTGTCACACCTTTCACCATTGTCTAATATTTTTGGAAAAGCCACCTGGCAACCCTCACTAGATGAGGCACCATACTCATTATTTATGTTTACAACACTGAGTATTTCTGTTTACAAATAATTACATCCCTGCTGTGTTTGCAAGAATTTGCCGTTAATATACCATGTTTGGCAACTTTACGCAAATATTACCATATATATAAAAGCTATAGCCGATTCAGCATCCATTCCTATTTTTGTTTGCTGAGGATGAATCTCCATCACAGGCACTAGAACATCTAGTACTGGAGGAACACAGAGGGGAAGGCCTAGTTTTCTGGATTCTTTTCTTCACTTACTGGGAAGAGTCAGTATCAGCCTAATGTCAAAGCAAGTACTACAGTCACTCATCCTCCATACAGCGTGCTTCCTTTATCTTGATATTATTGATATTACAGAGAGTCTCACTGATGTTAATCAACATCCAGCACTTACATCCAGTACTGTAGCTGCCTGCAAGCAGCTTGTGTTCGACTAATAGATTGCACAGTAAAGGATTTTCACTTATTGGTCCATTACCTTCTTAATTTTCAAGCTTTACCGGGTCCACCTAAAATTGGTTTGCTATTTAGGTCTTTGGAGGTATTTTAGTATGTGACAATTTGAATGCAATCTCTGGAGAATTGTTCCCTTATCCTTCCAACATAATAGTTTCCTACGTGTACATCAAATTAAATAAACTCAATGCAGATGCAAAAAAAAACAGTTGATCCATTTCTCCACCTCTTGCTGGAATTTTGTTTCTATTTTCTATATAAATAAAATTTAACAAGTCTGAGCAGGAATAGCTAAAAATGTATGAAATGTAATGGCTAATTTACAAAGTGAGAAACTTCTTACACACCTGAAGACTCACAATTTGGGAGATTTCCATGTAGGACATGCACTATAAAGCCACTCTCTAATGATCCAAAAGTAGCATGTATTGCTTAAGAGTTTAAAGGGAGTTCTACAGGAGTGAACGTGGACAACACCTACTGACCCTGATTCCTGAATTTCATCTATGTTGGAATGAAGGATATTATCTATCCCAGATTATTATTATTATAATAATTTTTTTTTTTTTTAACTCACCTTTATTGTTGGTATGGTTTTAGTTTATTGGATAAACATGCTTTAGATTCACTGCCATTACAGCCTCTTGTACATGCCATTTTTTATCATTAGATTATCCTGTCTGATTTCGTTGTTAGTTAGTTTTTTTATATTTGAATTCTATGAATTAGCTCTAGTACAGGTCAAATTTAATCATCATACATTTGAATTTATTTAGTTATATAATGATCTAACTGGTTTATTAGTAAGCCAGTGTCCTATACTTAGACTATTCATTGTTATTTTATTATCATTTTCATTTTATAACTTTTACATATCAACCACCTTCAATGTAATCACATAGGGCAATATATATATTTAACTGTTATCATTGACGATCTTTATATGTTCAATATTACAGTATATGGAAAATGTGGATTATGCATTTTAATTGCATTGTTTATATGAGGATGTTTTCTTTCTTCCTTGCTGTTGAACCTTTTTCACGACATGATGGGCAGCTGCTACTTTGTCACAGCTAGATTCAATTTACTTTGATTGCTGAATACAGTATACAGGTGCGCCGACAAGTATTCTAAAACGTGCCTTGGAAAATCTGGGGCTATCGCCAACAAAACCCAGGTACATGCTGGGTACATGCTGCAACATTTCAGTGACATTTCTGCAGAGACTAATGGCCCATCGGATTAACACAGCATGGGTCCCTGGCATTCCTATTTAGTTTGAATGCCAGGGACCCCCGCTGTTAATCCGATGGGCCATTAGTCTGTCTACAGAAATGTCACTGAAATGTTGCAGCATGTACCCAGCATGTACCCAGCATGTACCTGGGTCTTGTTGGTGATTGAACCCATATTTGTTTTAATATACTCGTCGGCACTACAGTATATGGTCATAGCAGTCAGTAGCCCATCATTCCTTGAAGAAGTCACTTGTGTGAGGAAATTAGTCGAAAGTCGTGATGCACTGACGTCACTATGCCGATAGGGAGCTGTTCGGAGGTTGCTAGCCTGTGTTTTACATGAGGTGGTTGGAGCAGTGGATAGTTCTGGGTGGAGCAGAGCTAAGCTCCTGATGGGCTGCTGTGGCAGTGTCCAGCACCAGATACACAGAGTGCGGAGGTCTGCATATGAAATACTTGGACACTTTCCCTACAGTGCAGGATGGAGCACAGATCATCTGTGGGCATCATTACCTTCACTGCTGATACACAAGGGACTCTCTGGTGTAACATCCATCCACCTATGGATAAGTATCCACTACTCACCACCCACATATACCTATGCTATATTGTGTGGCTGAATTATCCTCCCACAGTTCCTGACGTTTTACAGATTGTCTCCCATGAATGCTTTTTTTTTATATTGAAGTGAGTGCATGTCCTGACGGCCACTCTTGTTCTTAAATAAATTTCTTATAAATATACATACAGTATTATGCTATGGAGCTGGCGCTTCTTTTTCTCCATTTCTTTTATGTCTCTAACTCTATTCATATATCTCTATCGCTCCTTCCTTCATTGCATCTCAGTTCACATGAACTCCTTTCTTACCTGCGCCCTCTGTCACTAATTAGGCAAACCCCCTGTACTAAAGCACACCCCTACAAATCATCCTCACACATTCTCTTTCTATCCATGCTTCTCCTCCTTGCTTCTGGGGATATCTCTCCCAATCCTGGTCCCTGCCTTATTTCTACATGCTCTCGTCCTCGCCTGCCAAATACAACTTCTACTCCTTCTGGTGTCAACCCTTCCAACCTTATACCCATCCTCTGCCACCCTTCCTCTTCTCTCCCTTTCTTCTGTGCCCTATGGAATGCTCGCTCCCTTTCTAACAAGTTCCTCTCTGTGCATGACTTCTTTCTGACTCAATCTCTGCTCCTATTTGCTGTAACTGAGACCTGGCTCACTCAGTCTGACTCTGCTCTGGAAGCTGTCCTCTCTTATGGTAGCCTTTCTTTCTCCCACACTCCGTGACCTGATGGCAGGGGTGGAGGCGTGGGACTCCTGCTCTCCTCTATATGCCATTACCGAACCCTTCCTATTCCACCCTCTCCTGCTTTTGCCTCCTTTGATGCTCACACTATCCAGATCTTCTCTCCTCTCCCTGTCCACATGGCAGTCATCTATTGCCCACCTACCTCTACTCGTCCCGCTTCTGCCTTTCTCTCTCACTTTGAATCCTGAAGCTCTCTTTCTTTATCTCCTCAGACTCTCATGTTCTTCTCCTTGGGGACTTCAACTGCCACATTGATGACCCCTTTCTCCCCTGGGATTCCTGCTTTCTCTCTCTAACCTCTTCCATTTCCCCTTTTCCTCTCTCTGATCATCACCTCATTTAATTTTTTCTCTTTCACTTCTCCCCTTCTCCATCTCCATCTACCCCTCGTTGCTGCAGAAACCTGCGCTCTATTAACCTACCAGCCTTTGATTCTCTTTACGCTCCTCTCTCTCCTCTCTCAGTTCTGCTCCAGACCCTGACAACCTGGTCAGGAACTACAACTCTGCCTTATCCTCCTCTCTTGAGCTACATGCCCTGCTTTCTGCCATCCTCGCCCTTCTAACTCCGGACCCTGGCTAAATTCCCACACGCGCATGCTACATTTCTCCACTCATTCCTCTGAACGCCTCTGGAGGAAATCTCACACTATCGCAAACTTCCTTCACTACAAATTTATGCTATCCTGTTTCAACTCTGCCATCTCTCAGGCTAAACAAACTAACTTTTCTTCACTAATCAACACGCACAAGTCTATCCCACGCAAACTCTTTTCTGTCTTTGACTCGCAACTCAAACCACCCTCAGCTGCCTCTACTTCTTCCTCCATCTCACCTCAGCACTTTGCTGACTATTTTAAGGAAAAGGTGTATTCCATACGCCAGAACATCGCCTCTATTTCCTCCTACCATCCTACATTCCTGCCTTTCTTGACACCTTTTCCGCTGTCTCAGAGGAGGATGTGTCAATGCTGATCTCCTCTTCTCCCTCTACCACATGCCATCTTGACCACATTCCCTCCCATCTCCTGAAACCTCCTGCTCCTACTAAAATCCCTACGCTCACACACATTTTTAACACCTCCCTCTACTCTGGTACCTTTCCCTCCTCCTTCAAACATGCAACATCCTGCCTTTTTCTTCCAAACTCCTTGAACATCTTAAATTCTCTCGTTTGCTCCATTTTCTCAACACCTATTCTCTCCTAGACCCTCTACAATCTAGCTCCCGCACTGCTTACTCGACTGAAACAGCCCTCACTAAAATAACGAATGACCTCCATGCTGCCAAAGAAAGAGGGCATTACTCTCTGCTCATATTACTTGACCTCTGCAGCATTTGACACCATGGACCACCATCTTCACCTTGACATTCTCCATACTCTTGGTATTCGGAACCAAGCTCTATCCTGGATCTCCTCTTACCTCTCCCATCATACTTTCAGTGTCTCTTCTGCTAACACCTCCTCCTTCTCTATTGATCTCTCTGTGGGGGTATCCCAGGGCTCTGTCCTGGGACCTCTTCTCTTTTCTCTGTACACACTTTCTCTAGGTGATCTAATCACATCTCTTGGGTTTAAATATCACCTCTATGCTGACAACACACTCATTTACTTTTCAACCCCTGACCTCACTCCTGCTGTACTGACCAAAGTTTCTGAATGTCTCTCTGTGATTTTATCCTGGATGGCCCTCCGTCGACATAAACTTAACATGACAAAAACAGAGCTCCTCATACTTCCTCCCAAACCTGTCCATACTACCTCCTTCCACATTACTTGGGCTATCTTTCACCCAGTAGCCCAAGCACGCTGCCTAGGGGTCACACTCAACTCCTCTCTCACATTCGCCTCTCACATTCAAAACGTATCTAAGACCTGTCGCTCCTCCCTCCTCAATATTACAAAGATACGCTCTTTCCTCTGTTGCTTGACTGCTAAAATGCTGACTCAGGCCCTCATTCTCACCCATCTTGATTACTGTAACCGCCTGCTATCTGGCCTTCCTGCCTCTCACCTGTCTCCCCTACAGTCTATCCTAAATGCTGCTGCCAGAATCACTCTACTCTTTCCTAAATCTGTCTCAGCCTCTCCCCTTCTAAAATCACTCTCCTTGTTTCCTATTAAATCCCGCATCTCGCACTCAATTGTCCTCCTCACTTTTAAAGTTTAACACTCTTCTACCCCTCCGTACATCTCAGCACTAATTTCTCGCTATGCACCATACCGACTTGCGTTCTGCTGAATGATGCCTTCTCTCTACCCCCTTTGTATCTAAAGCCCTCTCCCACCTTAAACCTTTCTCACTGACTGCCCCACACCTCTGGAATGCTCTTCACCTCAATACCCAACTAGCACCCTCTCTATCCACCTTTAAGATTCACCTTAAGACACACTTTCTTAAAGAAGCATATGAGTAGCACCATGGCTAATATTATATATATGACATATAAAGCTTGGCCCCGGCAGACCGACTTACCAGAATGCCCTCCTACTGTCTCTGAACATTTTTCCTACCTACCAATTAGATTCTAAGCTCTTCGGAGCAGGGACTCCTCTTCCAAAATATTACTTTTATGTCTGAAGCACTTATTTCCATGATCTGTTATTTCTATTATTTGTTATTTATATGATTGTCATGTGTATTACTAATACAGTAATGGTGCTATATATAAAGACATAGATACATACTGGACATTTTAAGTGGTTTTGGGTTTGAAATTTACTTCTGCCTCACAACATGCTGAATAAGGGCATTATAATACATTTGCATTATAATACTCCTGCAAACTATAAAGTGTAAGGGTCGCTCAATAACAATAAGTTCAACACAATTTGTAAAAGTATTTTAAATATCAATAAGTCTTGATTGATACAATTAATTTCCGTATTTTCTTGATTCTAAGATGCACCTTTTTTCTAATTTTCACATGTCTGTAATCTGGATGCGTCTTAGAATCGTTTTTTTTTTTTTTAAAGGAGGTTTAGAAGGGGGTGCTGCCAGAGCTGCCGTAGTGGGTTGCTTAGAAGAATTTTCAACACACAGAAGCAGCTAGGCAATCTTTCCCAGCTCAGGCCACGGCCGTTAAGCCCTCTCCCCCCCAACCTTCCGGCAACTATCGGCCTGGCGGGCAAGTGTGAAATGGACCAGAACTACCCCCTACCCTCCTAAATGGCAGGATATTAAGCTCCCAACGATGCTCTGACCGGGGAACGGGTGGCTGGTGTGCACACAGGACCTGCCCTCC
>NC_134486.1:279944642-280032142 GCF_040206685.1 Ascaphus truei | reverse complement strand
GGGGCAGGGACATGTGCCTGCAAAATGTCTCTGTAAAGCGCTACGTATAACTAGCAGCGCTATACAAAAACATGCTATTATTATTAAGTGTAAAATGTGTTGATTCATGCATTCATGCATTCATGACATTGAGGACCATGTTTACTAAGAGGCACTAAACCTTAAGGCACATTATTAATACATTTGTATTAATATTATTATTACCATTAGAAAATAAGTCCTACAATTACAGTTGATTTTCTAATGGTAATAATAATATTAATTTGTCACAGATAATTAACAACAAAATCAAATGACAATGTACAGGTGTAGCCAAGACTATTGCACCCATTAATGCATCAATGTTGTACAAAATGCATATATTAATTAGCAGCAAGTCATGTCATGCATTCACATTTATTTCAATAGCGCCATTTCAAATCTTGCGTTAAATGACACACTAGTTTTAACACAGGGTGTTGCGTTAATGGGTGTAATAACATTGGCTACATCTGTATGGAACAAATATTGAAGACACAATAAATTTAGTCTTAAAGGCAGCTGACTTGACTGGGGCAGGAGTAATGTTACAAGTTGTGTCTTGTAAGACCTGATTTGATTAGATTACATACAGATGTAGCAAGACTTGCTGTCTCCGGAGCTGTGGCAGAAAATGTGAAGGTCTGCGGTGCCGGAGACAGTGTCTGGCACAGGGGGCCCATGCTTCCGGATTGGACACCCTGATGCTTTAATCTGCCCGCTCCAGGACCACTGCGACCACATGACTGCAGCTTGCCCCAGTGCAAAAAAACAGTATGTCTGGCTACCTCTATATACAGTGACATTAACTTTTGTAGAATTATAGGGACAGTGCAGCTATTCAAAATGATAAAAAATGTTTTTTTTTTGTTGATGTCACAAACTGTCTAGAATGTCCCTGACAGGGTTTGAACTCAGTTCTCCCTTCCTGTTTCCCCAGACCTGTTTATTTGGTTCTGCCTGTAGACAAGCTCACTGCCACACTGTGCCTTTTTTTTTTGCTCTTGCTTTAACAAGACCAAGACCTCTGTCTGCTTAATGAATACCATTGCCTGCCTCTCTCCAGTCCTGACCTCTGCTTGTTGCTGGCCACCATTCCTGCTTGCCACCCACATCAACCTTAGATTTTTACCCTGAGGTGAGGAGTGGCTCAGTGAGTAAAGACACTGGGGCCAATTCACTAAGCTCCGTTAAGTGGCTTTAAGAGCGCAAAGTACCCTTTAAGACCGATAATGCTGCAGTGAGATTCACTATGCAGTGATAACTGCACTTTATCGCTCTTAAAAGGGCTTTTTTCAGCCCTCGGCGCAAAATGCGCACGATCAGGATATTGCGCTGATTTTTGCCAGTACTAGAGATTCACTAAGCAGCGCTAAGTGAATCAACCTTTAAAAACGCGCCTAACAAACGCACCAGCTAAAGGCAGGTGCAAAAGGAGCTGAACTTAGAAATATTTCTTTGTTTACCTTTTTGCAGGCACACCATCCATACAACAGGCCTGTGGATGTCCCCGGCTGACCCCGCGGGGGTCCCTTCAGGACTACAGGGGCCCCGCGGGTGTCAGTGTCGCCGCCATCTTTATATAGCCCACGTCGCGTCTTGGACGCTATAAAGATGGTGCCGACACTGGCACCGATGCCCCATACCGGGGCCTGTAACTCGGGAAGCAGGTGGTCCCTGAGCCATTAATCAATGCGGTTCAGCTCAGGGGTCCCTCTGCTCCCGCACACTATTATTAAAATGTACATTAATGCAGCTTCATTACCATAGCGGTACAGTAATGAATTATTATTTATTGGTATTGGTGTTTTAATACTAGTGTAGATGTGCAGGGAGTCTCCTGAGCTGAACCGCATTGGTTTCAGCCTCGGGGACCCCCTTCTTCAGGAGTATAGGCTCTGTTATGGGGTGCCGGTATCTAAGTTTTGAAGCAGGGGAACCTGGTTGAATTCCCAGTGTTGGCTTTTTGTGACCTTGGGCCACTTTATCTCCCTTATCATCAAACACTAAAAACATAGATTGTAAGCTCCATGGGGCAGGGACTGTGCCTGCAAAATGTCTCTGTAAAGAGCTACGTAAAACTAGCGGCGCTATACAAGAACATGCTATTATTATTATTATTACCCTGACTCTGATCAATTGCTACCAACCTTGACCTTCGTTTGTGACCCCAACTCTGAACTGCTGCCGTCTGCCTTTGTCTTTGGCCTGTCCATGGACTTCGCTACCTGTCTAATAGCAGTATCTATCCATGACACAATTATAAAAAGGAGATTTAGTTTTACATCCATTTTAAATCTATATTAATATATAGGTTTTAATCAGAAATACTTGAATTCTTTGTATGATAGAATAAAAGATTTGTGGATTTAGACATCTATTCATCTTTCAGCAGTTTGGCATTATTGGCAATTATTCAACCAAATCAACACTTTATACTCCATTAATTAACTTGATTGTCCATTTAATATTCTTGTGGTAATTCTCCAGAAAGCATTATATTTTGATTGATCACATTTATGATTGTTAAATCACTACTTTCTGTTGGTATAATGTGTTGGCAAACTGAATACCCATATGAATTACAACAATAAAATAATCTGAAAGAAAATATGTAACTCAGAAATACTTTGCCGTACAGAGAACACCAGAGATCAGTATAAAAGTATATTATAAAGTCAATAAAAGAGCATTTGAACACTTACAATTAAAAGTACATTCATAGACACTTAGATGTTAGCCAAATAAAGTCCAGAGAGAAAACCGCCAGCCTCATTCACAGGGCTCTGCGTGCTGGAGCTTTCCTGTATACAGTATGATCAGTGTTCATATAGGTTATCTTTTTGGGTCAGCACATCAAATGGATACTGACATACTACGTAACAGCGCACTACGCAACGTGACCTCAACGCGTTTTGCACCTCGTGCTTTATCACCCTCTGATTTGAAACGCATTGAGGTCACGTTGTGTAGTGCGCTGTTATGCAATATACCAGAGTCCATTTGAATTGCTCTTCATAAGAAACCCTACACAAATGCTGTAATCATACTGTATAGAGAAATATTCCAGTGCGCAGAGCCATGTGGATGATGGTGGCAGTTTACTTTCTGGACTTTACTTTGCTATCATCTGAGCATCTACCATTGTACTTTTAATTGTAAGTGTTCAAATGCTCTTTTATTGATTTTATAATAGACTTTTATACTTATATCTGGTGTGCTCTCTGTGTCACTATATTTCTGAGTTACATATTTTCTTTCAAATAATTTTATTGTTGTAATTCATAGGGGTGTTCAGATTGTCAGCACATTATACCCACAGATAGTAGTGACAACAATATTAAATGTGATAAAGCACGTGTCCTTCTTTCTTTCATCTTTGGAGATCCTCATTGTGAGTTGTCTGCAGGAGCTGTGGGTGCTACACAGTAGTTGCAAGGGGAACATGCTTCTACTCCATGAACTAAGAAGTACAGTATGAGTATCTTTTTCTTCTATAGTCAGAAATATAGTAGGATCACATTTTGATCTGTTGAAATGCATTTTAGTTTTTGGGTAGGCTCATAAGGTAAAGACACTGATTCTCCTGAATTTGGAACAGGGGAGTCTGGTTCAAATCCCACATTTCAGCAGAACATTTTCACCAGAACCATCATCTTTTTTGCATGCCACTTGATTTGCCTGTAAGAAAGTCGTACTTTTTAGTAGAATACAGCTCAGAAACAAAATGCCAAATCATTCACCGCTGAGAGTTCATAAATGGAGCAATCTATTCAATATCCTACATGTGTTTTTTTTTTAGTAAATCAGTTCTGTAGTATTAGATAATACTTACAGTACTTTTTTTTTAATTCAACTCAGTTCAATTTGTATGAGTTTTTAAATAAGTTTTAATATACTGAACATCCATTTATTTCTATAGCCAGTTTTAGCCCACCTCCCCAGCAGTGCAAGCTATTTGCAACACTTTTCTATTTGTGAAATTTCCTTGCCAATGCTTCCACCAGTTTGAGCTGCAAACTGTAACAATAGATAACATTACCATGGTAATACAAGAATACATTGTAGCTGCTGAGTTACACTGACTGAAGGATTGATTGAAACTGAAAGGCAGCCATTTAGTGAGCCCTGGGAAACTGGATTTTGCTGACCGATCACTGGAGAAACAATTGATTGGCAGCTTACAGTTTCAATAAAGGTAATCAAATGCTGCATTAAATGAAAGCAAAAATAAAATATATACATATATATATATATTTTTTTTTAAAGCCGCTTGGATTGCCTCTTTAACTCGACTGCCATATAATCTGTGGGGAAGTGTGTGCTCTTCATAATTGGCTGCTTCTGCTGCTGCTCCTTTTACCGGCTGAAGTGTACGGGGGCAACACCTTGTTTGCAGCTGGTTTCCTTAGAACCTGGGACACTTCTTTTAGAGCGGAATGTTCAGATTGTGACCTCTGAAAACAGACAGCAACCAACACAAGGAGAGGAAAGAAACATTCGTTTCCGTCAGCTGCTAGCGAAAGAAAAAAGGAACAAGTGAAGAATCAAGAAGGCTATGTGGGGTCACGCATGGTGGCATCTCAAATTGTAGAAAAGAAGGGGGAAGGGCGGGAGGAATTCAGGTTAATTGTAGCTGCTGAGTTACACTGACGGATTGATTGAAACTGAAAATCAGCCATTACGTGAACCCTGGGAAGCAGGATCTTGGTTGATCGATCACGGGAGAACTAATTACTTAGTAGCTTAGGTTATTCGTTTTCAATAAATGTAATCAAAGGCTGCATATATTAAAAAAAGGTGTTTTTTTTTTAAAGTGCTGCACTGCCTCTTTAAAAGAAATCACTAAAAGAGTTTTTTATGTTGAGTCAGTGCCAAATATAAGAAATTCATCAATCTAATTTGCTCCATTTTTAGCTACAGTATAGAATCTTAAATCAACCGAGTGTTTTTGACAAAGTGAAAAGGGACAAAATGGCAGAGGATTTGCAAAGGATGCTGCATCAGGTAAATCATACTGTGTAATCAATCCCCAGATACTGTATTTCACTGCTGAAGTACTTAGAATTAGTCAGATTTTGACAATATGGCACAGTTTTAAAGCACCCAATCCATCTTATAGTGAAATTGTGTTTGGGACATTTTGTCACAACTAAAAATATGTGTTTCATGTTAGAACATGCAATCTTTCGTTGCTTAATTTACCAACAGGTGCAAGCATTTTTGCTTGTGCAAGCTCTGTTCAAGTTCAAAAGTGCTTGGGTGGGTTTATAAATCTGAACATCCATTCTCCAATTTTGTAATCACAAATGTATGTTTTCAATGTATGAAAATAAATCAGCTGTAGCAAATGTGATTAGGTTATGTGACCGTTAATAGGTTTTCCATTAATTACACAGCTCCATCTATTTTGTGAATAACGCCTTAATGTTAATGCACCCTTATTGTGAATGAGGATGTAAGGTAGCTGATATTGGGTGCTAGAATATATCAGCAAACACTCGGGCAGTGGTCATTGTGAAAAAAGGTCAACTGGGCGGTTAAAATAAAGGTTAAGTGGTCCTGCTGTCCCTTTCATCAGGGTCAATGCCCTTGGCCCAAGGGTTATTGTGGAGCACTGGAATTGCCTGTAAATGTATTTTCTAAAATCATGTGAAATTGTAAGCAAAGAGTGGTGGGTATGAAATTGTATCATTTTATTGTGTTTGAAAGTAGTGGTCTTTGGATGTAATGCTTTTTCACATGTGGTGTTGCAATACCACTTAGCTGGACATAGGGGACAAGGTTAAAGACCACTGTCTCCCTGAGAACCATTTCCCCCTGCTGAACAATGGGGGAAAGGAGAGAACAAATCCTCTAATTCAGTGGACAACTACTGATGAAATAGTTCCTATACACTATTCAATACCAATGGAAAATATTATTTTCTATCAGTAGTGATGTTTGGCAATTGGAAGAGTAATAGACCCTAGTGATCCAGGGATACAGATAGTAACAATCCTATATTAATTACAATCCTATATTAATTTATCCTGTAGGCCTAAAATAACCAATATTCCGGTTCAGCAGCCAAACCAAAATAACATCTTACTGTAACAGGGATAGGGGTAGAGAAGTCCCTATATTGATACTTAAATAGTCATCCTACTCAATCAGGAGTAGGGGAAGAGAGTGATTGTTCATAAAGTTTCCGGATTGCTGATTAATGTTATAAAACAATGCCCTAATCAATCAGGGGTAGGTATTGAGATGACCCTATGTTAGGTAGTGGTATGCACTAGTGAGTCTGGAGACTCTAAATGCCCAGCACTAGAGAGAACCTATTAGGTAGAGGATAAGGGTGGCATAATTCCCTGTATAATGTGCTCTTGTAAACCAAGTGAATTTATGCTGTTTAGCAACCAATATAACAAATGACAAAGGTCAGCAGCCTGCCACAGGCAAATCTAGTATGTTGTTTAGCAGCCAATGTTATCATAATCCAGAAATCAATAATCTACCACGATCAGTATGTGATGGGAGGGGGTAACTAAGCTCTCAAATAAATGTCAAGCCCGTTTTCGTTACCCCTGGTCCGTGTATAGGGGTCCAAGAGAGTTTTTTCTTGGGCCCAGTAACAATGTTCCATTCTGTTATACTGTATGTAATAAAAGTATTTTTTGTGTTTTTCTCTTTCCGGGCATGCAACCAACCCGGGATTGCTAGGGTATGCATTTCAAGGGGGGTTTTGTGGAGGAAGCGTTAACAAAATGTGCCTAGGAGGTTGAGGTCCAGGATTGTCAGTTCCCTCATAAATGTACCCGGGAATCATGCCTGATTCTCGGATACATGTAGACACATTGGGCCTTATTCAGAAAGCCACGATAAGGCCCTTATCAAACACTTATCGACCAAAATGGCTACTCGTATTCAGATAGCCTCGATAAGTGCTCGATAACGGCCTGTATCGCCGCAAAATTTTATCGGTATCCGAAATTCGCCGACTGAGCAGCGATCAGCCCCTTATCGACCATTTTCGGATGGTTGATAAACTCGCGCGATTCAGAAACCCGCTAGTCAGCTGTCGCGGCATATCGCAGCCCATCGCAGCCCTAAAAGGCGGTCTTCTCCCCAAATCCAATTCACCACAAATTTTTGGGTCAAATAGTGGGGAGATGCCTCGATGAGCAGCGATGTGTCTGGACTTAGAAAAAATCAGGCCCCTTTCCTGCCTTGGATTGATGCCGGGGTCTCCGTAGCTGATAGCCATTAATAGCAGCTCCGGACCCCCCCCGGCATGCATCCGAGGCAGGAAACATGCATGTACAGCAACTTCATTACCTTAGCGGCTAACCGCTAAGGCAATGAAGGGGTTAAACACCAGTGCCAAGCTTACTGTAAGAAACATACAATACAATACAATACAGTGGCTAGCAGGGGGTGGATGAAGGGGGAATTTGGCCCTTAGTGGCTGTTTAGGCATTGCGGGGGGGTTGCGGGGGGAGTTAACCCCTTCATTACCTTAGCGGTTAATATCGCTAAGGTAATAAAAGGGTTAACCCAACCGCTACCAACCCGCAAGGTCTAAACACCCATCCTTAGGGCTAATACCCCCTTCACACACCCGTGAGGCCAAAACACCCACCCCTGACTGACTATACCCACCCTATACCCATTGAGTAGTATAGTGGTACATCATACCCATATAATAATAATATGGGCATGATAAGCCTCTATAGCACTCAATGGGCACCCTAATGACAATAAATTAATACACAAGACACACAATAATAAAATGTAACTAAACTCCAAAAAATCACACGTCACTAAATACAAACAGTAGCTAGCTAATCCAATCAATACAATCAATAGCAACATCAACAATTAATTAATTAAACCATTAACCAATCTAAACAATTAATTCTGAAACCAACTCAAAATTAATAGTAACACTGACCAATGTAAACAATGAATGACTCAACATTAATGAATTTAAACAGTTAAATAGAAAGAAAGAAATTCTAACAATCTCTGAAGTAACCATAAAACACATTAGCTAACATAATATAACATTAAATAAAAACAAACACCAATCGCAAACCTTTAATTACATTAAGCATGAAAAACAAACAATGACATCCACATAATACATGAAATGCCAAAAAGCAACACCAATACCAAGCGAGAAATGCCCCCCAAATATTGTCATAATAATGTATTAATCTGTACCCTAAAGAGGTACCGATTAATATATTATCAGTCAATGTGCCTCCCCCAAAAAATCAAAAAACACATCCAAAGATTAAACCTGTAAAAAAAGACATTTACAAACATTGAATATATTACGTACCATTAGAAGCGGTGGCCCTCCAACTTCCGGGGAAACAGGAAGCTCACGTACCTTGAAGGCCTCCAACAGCATTCGATGCCATCCGCCATGAAGATCCGGCTCAGGTACCCCAATCTTCTTTTTTCTTTCTTTAATCACCTTCTTCTATCTTCATTTGTAACCATTTCTTGTTCTTCTTTATCTTCTTTCTTCATCTGTCAATCCAAAATACCCCATGTTAAATCCCAGCCGATGCTGTCTCGTCGGCTTCTTGGGCTCAAATGAGGCGTCACAGCCTTAAATATGGCTTGTGACGTCACATTTACCCTCAAAATGGTTAACAGCCACCTGATTGGCTGTTAAAACCATGTGCAGACTTTAATTTTTTTTTTTGCTTTGACGTCACTTAAAGGTAATGATGCCAGCCAATCAGAATGGATCTGCTTCATTTGCCTTTAAGATGACGTCACGAAGCTGGCGTCAGATGGTATTTCAGCCAATCAGATCGTGGGAACAAATTCCACACTCTGATTGGCTGAACTACCTTGTGACACAGCGGCCATCTTGGATTTAGTGACGTCATGTTAAAGGGAATGATGCCAGCCAATCAGAATGGCTGTGCTTAATTGGAGTCATTCATTGTTTACATTGGTCAGTGTTACTATTAATTTTGAGTTGGTTTCAGAATTAATTGTTTAGATTGGTTAATGGTTTAATTAATTAATTGTTGATGTTGCTATTGATTGTATTGATTGGATTAGCTGGCTACTGTTTGTATTTAGTGACGTGTGATTTTTTGGAGTTTAGTTACATTTTATTATTGTGTGTCTTGTGTATTAATTTATTGTCATTAGGGTGCCCATTGAGTGCTATAGAGGCGTATCATGCCCATATTATTATTATATGGGTATGATGTACCACTATACTACTCAATGGGTATAGAGTTGGTATAGTCAGTTAGGGTGGGTGCTTAGGCCTCCCGGGTTGGTATCAGGTCAGGGTGGGTTAACCCCTTAATGACTATAGCGGTTAGTAACCGCTAAGGTGATTAAGGGGTTAGGGGCCATTAGAATGTATTTATTTTGTAAATATGCTTTCTGCAAACGGAGGACAGAGGGACCTGCTGTTGTGGTAAGTATAACTTTATTTATTTACTTTATGTATGCTAATGCAGTGTTTAATAATGGGCAAATAATCTATTATCCATATCTGTACTGTATGGGTTTGGGCGGAGGGGGGTGGGGGGCGTGTATTGATGTTTTTTTAAATATTTATTAATATACATTTCTTTAATAGTGTAGAGGTGCAGGGGGGCTCCGGAGCTGAACCACGTTGGTTTTATGTCCGGGGACCCCCTGCTTCCCGAGATACAGGCATCTTTATGGGGTGCCGGTATCCCTCTGCATTGAAATGTCCCGCGTCACGTGCCAGGGACATTTCCTTGCATAGGAGATACCGGCACCCCATAAAGAGGCCTGTATCTCGGGAAGCAGGGGGTTCCGGACATAAAACCAACGTGGTTCAGCTCCGGAGACCCCCTGCACCTCTACACTATTAAAGAAATGTATATTTAAATAAATAATTTTCGGGCGACATTTCAGTTGTGAGAGGCGGCTCTCTCAGAGCAGCTCTCTCTCCAGCAGAAATTAATCGCTGGTTCAGGCCTTTTCAGAGGCTCGATGCTGTCGATGGCACCAACTTGCCCGTTTTGGGCATTTTGCTATCACTGGTAATCGAGCCTTTCTGAATACCGTGATAGCAACGCCCAAAAACCAGTCATTTTAAATTCCCTGGCGATTTTTTTTATCAACCCTCTCTGAATAAGGCCCATTGTCCTGGCAATACCTCCCCTTGAAAATGCAAGCACGACTCACCACTAGGGTACCCTGTTTCAGCATAGCCCAGAAAGGAGAATCAGGCACAGGAATAAAACCTGCGGCTGAGGGAATCCCTAGGTTAAGGGGATACCAAGCTAGTGCCAAGGTGACCCACAACCAGTATAGGGTTTGTGGGTGCTCCGACCATATAAGGTTGAGGGGAGACTATGAGGTCCTGACTGAGTCCAAAGAAAAGTGTGTGGGGAATAAGGCAGATAGAAATAAAACTACAAAATGTTTCCTTTTCTGTCCCTTGTTCCCTAAGACTCAGAAGTGTAGTAAAATATACTTTAATAATTTAATATGTTTTTTTACATTCGGAACCGATGTCCAAACAGGCTGCCTGAGCGAACCAATAGGTGCCGGTAAGTTTGCTGGACATCAGAGTTCAAAGCAGCCAAAGGACGCCCAGAGGTGTGAATAGCATTTAGTCAGTGGGGAAAGGCAGAGTACCAGGTCCGGAAATCAATGGCAGTCCTGCAGGATGCCACTTGTTCTGCCAGATATGATGGAGCCTAACCAGTGGGTGGCATTGAGATAGCCAGGGAGAGAAGTGGCAGGCTTGCGCATGTCTCTTGGCTATTTCAGATTTCCCGCTGACGCGACTTTTCTAGCCGGCTTGGCTCTGATTGGTTGCTTGGGAATTGTCCCATACGTTGATTGGCTGCTGAGTTTTGTGAATGAAACTCAGAATACTACTGTATAAGAATCGATGAGCCAATCAGTCTCTTGATACATGCACACAATGGGTGTACCCACACTACTTCCACTGCTGCTATTGGTACTCACAAAAATAAGTACTGTAGTACACTGCTAACTCTAATGTATCTGCTGCTCTAATTGAACCAGTCATTAAAGTGAAATAATGCAAGAAGCACAATTTTTACTTTTTGTTTCGCATCTGTTTATTTGATAAATTTCCTGAGCCTGAATGTATCCTGTTATGCCAAAAAAATGTGCATAACAAAATTGCATAAAAAAAATATACAAGCAACTCACAGTTAGTCCTTTAATGAAAATACAAATAATGCCAAATAATACTTTGATAAACCGTTGCAACATGTTTGGACAATCCCCACAATATTCATAGAAAATGAAAGTCACCCAAAAATTGTGTTGTAAATGTAGCCTATTTGAGTTATGTAACAGTGAACTACAATATGGTGTTGCTGTGGGATCTAAAATGCGTGCATAAAACACCTACTCAGTTATTAAAAAAGCTTTCTATATTACAAAATCCTGGCTCAATTTGAACAAAATTATAATCTGAATATTACCTTCCATATATGAATTGAATGCAGAAGCCTAAAGAGTCAGGATTTGAAAAACTAGCTTGCATTTATTACAGCTAAGTTAATCAACATATTATAATTACAAACTCTTACATCTATTTATAAGATATATTACATAATATTGCTTATTTTATGTTCATATTTAACTCCCGTCAATACAGGACCACAAATGGCAGATGTAACAAGAACTTGTACACATTGATCGCAATGAGGAAAATGTCAAACCCTGTGCCTTCCATTCTATTATAAAGATGCCTAATAGAGATAATTTTCTTTCTTCCAGTAAGCAATTTATTAAGTACTGTAGTATACTTGTAGCACTTACATTGCTCTCCCTCCAATGTCAGAAGAAACCTTTGTAAACAACAAAATGCTTTTAAAAAAACTATTATGAAATGAACCTCTCCGGGTTTTTCTTACCCCTTTGGTGCAAGAGTGCAATGATTAGATAGATTTCCTTTTATATAAATTATATATGACGAATGTGTGTGTGTGTGTGTGTGTGTATATATATATATATATAAAATGGTTTTTGAAGCAAAAAGTGGCACTGTGTGCTCATTTGCATGTCATTTCCCAGAATCCCTTGCTGCAGTGGAAGAGTGCTGTGTGCTGGGTGATAATGGTGAAAGGCCGGGTTGCAGACCTGCCTAAGACATGCAGATGAGGTTACGCGCTGGGCAGGAGTCAGGCGCCAGGGTCGCTCCCCGGGGTAAGGGGGCGTTGCAGCGCAGGGTGCGGCAGCACAATGCGTGAGGCAGGAGTTAGGAGCGCGGGCAGGGCAGCGGCCTTCGTCCAGGGCATCACGGTGGGTATGTTGGCCCCAGCAGTAATGGGGAGGCTTACGGCCACTGACGCGGGACAGGGTGTCACGGCACGCCAACGGCCGCCCACTGCTGGCGCGGGCGGTGTCACTGTAAGGAGATCGCCTGCAGAATCGGCAGGGTTGAGACGACCAGGACGGCCACCCGCAACCGCGGGCGGCGCCACTGCTTTACTCGATGGACGTAGCAGCAGCTGAAAGCCCCAGGTGCCAAGGACGAGTAAGGAACCTGCGGCGGTAAAGAGGGGGCGAGCGCGTTTAGGAATAGGGTTGGCGGGCAACACCAGGGCCTGCGCTGGCTCTACACTAACGGCATAGGGGACGGCAGGGAAGGCAATTTTCATGGCAGCATTAATAGGCTTGCTATCCCATCCCAGTACCAACAGCCATCAGCCTGACCCTGGTGTCTTTCAATTCTACGGCCAGGGTCATGGGCACGGTAGCTGACCCACCCGGCAGCATCACACGCTGCACAGATGGTGGGGGAGCCCCTGCGGGCGGTGGATGGGGACACGCCGTGGAATGTATGGCGTATCGTGTAATGGTATGGAGTCGCGCTTAGGGTTAAGCCGGCTGGTTAAGCCGATGTTGTGTTGCGGTGAGAACAAGGTTGCACACGAGCACAACGACCGCTGGGAGTGTTGCTAGGAGGATGCGCGCCCGCACTTTGCGGGGGGCCCTGCCATCTGAGGCTTCCACTTGGTAGTCTCAGTGTTTCCTCTCTGTTCCATGTTGTATGGTGCCTGCGCGGCAGGCGAGAAGGGGAGGCCCGCAGCAGCTGCCTCTTCCCGAAGCCTGTGGGGGCCGACGAGCGGGCTCAGGCGGGGAAAGAGGGCGATGTGGGGGCAGCTTCCCTTCCTCCCCTTCACTCCCCTCCCCCTTCATCATTGTTATGAGCCAAGCTGTTGGTCTGGGTTCAATAGACTCTTAAGCCTGTCAGGTTTTAGATAAGTAAATATTACTGCGGTTATAATGAGTAAGGGAATTGCATGGCACTGCAGGGGCAATGGGGACAGAGGTACGGTTATAGTTGTGCCACAGGTTGATGGCGAATCGGTTTGAACGGTGCGATCTTGTCTACCTCTGTCCAGCCAGGTGACATACTCTTTAAATTTGGTTTAGCAGCAATTTGCACTGCATTTCCATTGAATAGTTCTTCAGGAGTTCTGTTAATGTGACCGTTTTGTTATTTAAGCTGTCTAATAGTGGATGCGGTTTTGATAGTTGATTCGGGTATTGGGTTAATGTTCTGGTTAAGCGGTTTTCGTTTGAAGGTGTGGTGCTGCCTTGAGAGCAAGGTTTAAACAGCACAGTTGGTGTGAGGTGCTGGTGACTCACAGGACAGTGTACACACCTCAAGACACTTTGAGTCAATCAGAGGTATTACCTCATCCCATGATATGGTGAAAGGTGATTCCCACCTACGTTATGGTCCCTTGGCCAAGTATGCTGGCAGGGGAGGCCGGATTAAGGGTGCGCTTGAATGTTCTTGCTAGTGCAGGCCCGAGCAGAGGTGTGATTTTCAAGCGCGGAACATGACAGCGCTCTGTTGATGGTTGCATGGCTTATTTCAGCGGTGTTCTTTGTTTTCCCCTCTTGGATTTATGGCGGCTCTGGTGGTCAGCATAGTTGCCCTAGCTTAGCGAGCCATTTAGACAGTCTCAGCAAGCACACATCGCAGCGTAGTTAAAGTTGAGGTCCAGGGCACGCGCAGTTCAGTGGGTATTTGCCGCGCGAGGCAATAACTTAACGAGGCGTGCTTGGACCGGCGGCTGCGTGCATTGGTTCAAGCACACCAGCGCATGGTGGCAGACAAGGCCGTGGTGGCTTCTCCACAGGTTACGCGCTGGGCTGGAGTCAGGCGCCAGGGTCGCTCCCCGGTGTAAGGGGGCGTTGCAGCGCAGGGTGCGGCAGCGCAATGCATGAGGCAGGAGTTAGGAGCGCGGGCAGGGCAGCGGCCTTCGTCCAGGGTGTCACGGTGGGTATGTTGGCCCCAGCAGTGATGGGGAGGCTTACGGCCACTGACGCGGGACAGGGTGTCATGGCACGCCAACGGCCGCCCGCTGCTGGCGCGGGCGGTGTCACTGTAAGTAGATCGCCTGCAGAATCGACAGGGTTGAGACGACCAGGACGGCCACCCGCAACCGCGGGCGGCGCCACTGCTTTACTCAATGGACGTAGCAGCAGCTGAAAGCCCCAGGTGCCAAGGACGAGTAAGGAACCTGCGGCGGTAAAGAGGGGGCGAGCGCGTTTAGGAATAGGGTTGGCGGGCAACACCAGGGCCTGCACTGGCTCTACACTAACGGCATAGGGGACGGCAGGGAAGGCAATTTTCACGGCAGCGTTAATAGGCTTGCTGAAAGCTTGGAGCCTCAGGCGTTTGTCTCCTTCGGCGCAGGGACGACAACAGGAGCAGGGAAGCCAGGCGCAGCGTTAGTGGCGGCAGCATGGGGGGCATATCGGTGGGGGACGACAGTGGCACCAGATCCCGTTCCGGCAGCCTCCAGCCTGACCCTGGTGTCTCTTAACCACGGCCGGGGTCACTGGCACCTTGGATCCCATCCCAGTACCAACAGCCATCAGCCTGACCCCGGTGTCTTTCAATTCTACGGCCAGGGTCATGGGCACGGTAGCTGACCCACCCGGCAGCATCACGTGCTGCACAGACGGTGGGGCAGCCCCTGCGGGCGGTGGATGGGGACACGCCGTGGAATGTATGGCGTATCGTGTAATGGTATGGAGTCGCGCTTAGGGCGGCATCGAGGAGATATGGCAAGGCGTCACGGTTTGCAGGGTTCGACAGAGCGAGCAAGGGAAGAGGCGTGGCCCAGTCCACCACCCGGGTCGCTTCCCCAGGGGTCGCTGAGGGCGGGTAATAAGCCTGCAGCAGTAGAAAAGGCCGGCTGTGAGACAGGATAAGCGCGTTTGCAGGTTGGTTAGCTTCACAGGGGGAATGGGCAGCGGGCAAGGATCAAGCATAAGCGCGTTTGCAGGTTGGTTAGCTTCACAGGGGGAATGGGCAGCTTGCAATGCACAGCGGGCAAGGATCAAGCAGGGGGAGAAATCCCAGATAGCTCAAGGCAGAGGCGTCCTGCGGCTCCGGAGGCGGTGCAGGACCAGGACCGGGTGATGGATAGCGCAGCGGAAAAAGCAATTTTCAGGGCATCTCTAAGAAGCATGGCAAGTTGAGTAACTGCTGCTCCAGGTGCGATTGGCATCCCCAGGTGGAATGGTAATGACAGACCGGGCTGGTAGAGGAGCATGGTTCCCGCTGCTAGGCATACCAGATGGGATAGACTTATTTAAGTTTGCGGCAGGGTTTTAAGGGGGTTCTGGCAGGGTTGGCGGTACGGGCCTAGTTTAAGGGGGGTTAAATAGGCCCGTCGGTGGCGGCTCTTGGGGGGTAGGTGCTTGTTCTTGCCAGACTGGGAGCTGGGCCGTTTGAGCCCGGGGGGAGTACGAGTGGGCAAGGTCAGTTATCCATGACCTCGAGAGCCCGCTCGCGTAGGGGACACGAGGTCAGCGGTTCGAGGGCCGGCTGACTGTCCCCTCCCCCTCCTGTCAAAGGAGCACTCTGGCAGGGAGTGCATTTACCCCATTAGGTTTTCTGTATAAATAAATAGCTGCAGCCATTTTACCTCCAGCTCCCGTTTCCTGTCTTTATTTGTACGTTGCATGTGGGTACAAGGCGGGGGGAGAGGGGAACCGCCTGGACCTTCCCTGGTCAAGATATTTATATGATCAAGGCAAATAAGTGGCAGGATACAACACCATAACATACTGTATGTAGCCAGGTCTCCCAGGAGTATCAGCACCCCCCTCACCTCCCTAGAGGTTGCGGGTGCCGCCGAGTCCAATGGCGGCCGCGTCGGGCGATACGGGAGGTGAGGGCGGTCAGGTCCCGGCTCGGGGGTTGCTGGGGACGCGTGCGGCCGGTTGCCAGGGCCGCACGCGCGTCACGGGAATCCCGGCACTCTCGGAGCCGGGCGGTTAGGGCGCCACCATTGCGCGTTAGTTCGCGCATGCGCAGTGATCGCGCGAGTGTAGGGCTGGAGCGGGGAGTAGCACGTTGCCCCCTAGTGCAGGCCGGTTGCCGGGGACACGATCGGGCCATCGCTAAGGCCGCGATCGCGTTGCTACGGGCCCGGCGGCTGGCGAGAGGTAGCGCGAGGGAGTCAAGGCAGCCCCCTATAGTTCGCGCGTGCGCAGGAAAGAGGCAGAAAAGACCGCGAAGCCAGAGCCTATTAGGGAGGACCCTAGAGAGGGACTACAGATCCCTGGAGCCTCTGCGCGCCCCACGTGACACCAGGGAGCCAATAGGGCTTAGGAACTCTGCAGAGGCAAAGAGATACAATTCGCGGGCTTGCAGCACGTTGATCAGTCAGAGACCGGAGCAGCCCAGGGAAGGAGGTAGGGTACAGGAGTCGGGGACTTCCTGTACTAGGCCAGCACCCCCAGGGCCCGAGATAGCTCAGCTCCCCAGTAAGGTGAGTGTTGCCAGGGGCAGCCCTCAGGTTAGGGACCCTGCCACTTACATTAGTGGGAGCTGGGAAAGGAAGGTTACCGAGAGTTGGAGTCAGGGAGCTGTAGGGAAGGAAGGGTGCGGGGAGCGAGTGCAGCTCCTGCCCCATATAGGTACCTACACCCCAGGTAGGCCCCAACTCCCCACTAGTTTAGTGGGTAAGTGCTGAGGGAGGCCCAAGATAGGGACGCTGCCCTTAGTATAGAGTGCTGCCTTGTCAGAGTCACGGCTGTTAGTGCTGTGAGGTCTGACAGGCAGGCACCTTTTTGCGCAGCACGTTGGCTGCAAGCATTTAGTGAGGCTGAAGGGACTTGGGTAGTTAGGGGAGTGGGACAGGCCATAACCCCTGCAGGCCCATAGGAGTTCCCCAAGCCACTACAGGTTGCTGTACTACAGGGACAGGCCCTAGGTTAGGGTCCCTGTCATGTTAGTACCACTTAGATAGATAGGGACACAGCGGCTGCTGCTTTTCCTGTGGAAGCGGTTGGACCCACGTTGGGGTCCACAGAGACGATTCCAGAGTGGGACCGCCCTAGCGGTCCGCACGTGCAGGAGTTCGTTTGGAGGATCAGATGGATTCATCACACGTCTGACCCTTTGTGAAGATTGCTGACCCGAGCACCGGAGTGCTCGGCAGGTATTATACAATCATACGTGCACCACCGGGCCCTTAGATTAAATAGTGACTGCGCAGTCACCCACGTTCTCTCTGCAAGAGTGCGGGACATTGGGTGGGGTTTCTTTGGACACTGGGTGGGATCACCTAGTGTTGGGGAGCGTCCTGCGAGACGTCGCAGTAAGTGTCTACTCGTGAGAGGGACACATGTCATTATGAATGTGATGAGTTGTTATGCATGTTAGTAAAGCCATTAGTTATTATACCCACTGTGTATGTGATTATTTGTGATTGTCCTGCAAGGAACCACTCCCCCTCTGGTGGGAGCCATCGCAGGTGGAGGCGCTGTACCGAGAAGATGTTGTAAGTGATCACCCCTAGTATAATTACCCCAGGTTCCCCGTGGCGGAAGCTCAGCCCTCCTGTGAGCCAACAGGTAATGCACCACAACCGAGTAACACTGTATGTTTCCTGCACCCCCACACTATAATCTGCGATTGGGGGGGGGGGGGGAACCCCGTTACATGTATAAGAAGCATAAAATCCTATTTTGTCTTTGATAACATCTGAATCAAAGTTGCTCTTTAGCTCTTTAGGATCACACAACTGGAAGCAGACTATGGGCATTATTAATTCTTTGTAAATGCAAGGGCATTATATGAGATTTCATGTTTTCACTTTAATCACTAGGACTACCACACTATATTATTCGTTTATTGTTCCTTTTCCCCCCATGATCTACGATTCTTGGTTGGAGCTAAACAATTCTAAGGAGGTCTGAGGAGGACTGAACAAGAAGCAGCATTTTTAGTGATTATTTGGGATAGTTTTCAGTAATTTAAATTTACTATAATTTTTTAAGATATCTGGGTGTTTTTTGTTATGAATCACACAGAGAAATCACAAAGCTCCATATATTATAACCATTTGTATTCTTCAAGAGCCTGCATAGCAGATTCTAAATCTTTGGTACAATGGATGGTACAATGGATGATATAAGATGATGACCACTTTGTATAGAAGGAGATAAACACATATGGTGTTGCCCTAAATTTAACTGAACAGGGGGCAGCATGACAAATTGGAGTCAACATTTTCTAACAATGAAATTGCTTTATGAATCGTCCAATAATGGCAATAAACTGCAAAGTTGAAAGATCTTTTACAAAGTTGACATTTTTTAAGAATGAGCTCCGCAGTTGCTGCATCAACCAAGATTGAACGCTCTTTTCTTCATGACAATCGAATCAGATATACTTCATAAAATCGAATTTGATTATGTTATATGTGACTTTGCCAATGAAAAAAACCCAGAAAGCGACACGGAGATGAATAAAATATTTGTGTTTGTACACTGGCGACACACTTTATTCGAGCTCGGCTAGTCCCACGAATTCGGGTATACCCGGGTGTATTGAGGTTTGTGACTGTTTTCTGCCCGAGTGCATTGAGGTATTTTCCAGGCAGGGATTGAAGCATTTTATTCCCGCTGGCTGCAATACTGCACAGTATATATATATATACTGCGTTACAATTCATGAATTTATGCCATCTGGTAGACACGCGAAGCATTGCAGCCTATTAAATCCTAATCATTATTATTTAACAGATCAGCCGCCCGTCAGCCAGGCATGAACCCAGGCTGGGAAGGCAAATGCAATGGGGCTTGTCAGAGGTGAGGAGCGGCGCATTCCAGGTATCTGCCAGGTACATACTGGGTATTTGCTCGAATAAAGTGTGTCGGTGCAGTAGTAATATTTGCAGAATTTCAATACAAGTTTTGAATGTTGTTCAATACAAACATACTGTATTTTTATTTAAATGTGACCTTTGTGGGTTGGGCCCCAAATTAAATTCAGAGCTGAACCCCGTTAATTTAAGATTCGGAACCCCTCTACTTCCAGAGATACTTGCATCCAAAGTAGGTGCCGGTAGCTGCTCTGGCTTTGCAAACAGGGCTTTCAAGTTTAAGCTCCCACAGCCCAATAGGAAGCTGCACCACTGACGTCATGGCTTCCTATTGGCTTGCAAGGCCTGTTATCTCTGAACAGTGGACATATTGTGAACCCTGGTAGCCGAGGAGAGCAGTTACTGGCACTTAATTTGCAGATAATTATCTCCGGAAGCAGGGGGTCCTGGAACCGGGAGCTGAAATTGACGTGGTTCAGCTCCCAAGACCCCCTGCTTCAAATATATATATATTAGTACACTATTATGAGTGCTTCATCTATATGTTGACTTTCTCTAGAGGGAAGATTAAAATATTTATATATTTACCTAAAATATATTTAGGTATTCATTTTTTTCGATGCTATAAAATTACTTATTACTTCTTATACATTGATTATTATTAATCTTCGCTCTAGAGAAAGTCAACATACAGATGAAGCACTCATAATATCAAAGATAAGTCACTTGCCATTCCATGCATCTCCCCCCCTAACATCCTGCAAGACAGTGCCCTTCTTAGGACTGATCAAGGAAGAACATTATCTTTTTGTTTGCTGTTGCTGTTATTCAATAAATCTCTATTTTTACTTATGTAACAGGGTATGTCCCAACCGTGCCTGTTCCTCTCCACCCAGTGTATCTGCTTTATAAGGCCTGTTAAGATCCAGGCATTAGCAGGTTAATCTGTGGGCCCTTGACCCCCCTTCCTGCTTCCCTAGAAAGTGAAGGATGGTCTGTGGTGACTCATGGCCTGTGTACAGCCCCATGAGCCCGCCCCTTCTGGAAGTTTCTAAGGGGAGTAGGCTAAAGTTAGGGGAGTTCCTCTCAGCTCCTCATGGATTGAGGAGGTAGAAGGAGTCCTTCCCAGCTCCTGCTGGAGTGAGGATGTGAGAGGAGTCTTCCTCTCACCCAGGGGAGAGAGAGGATGAAGGAGAGTCAGTGTCTGATCCCTGGCTAGGGGGAAGGAGGGATGAATCAGGTGGGAACTGTGAGCCTTCCCCATTGCAGGTTAAGCCTGTTTACTTGGCTAGCTAGTCAAGCTCCCTCTCATCTATCTATATATGTGTGTAGGGAAACTCCTATACAATGCGCCCCATTGCTCTATGTAATCACTCCCCAAATGCATGTGATTGCAAACAAAGTGCAAGGTGATTTGACATTGTAACAAGTTGAAATGAGCATTTCTCAGAATTACTATCAACATCAATGTAACTGCACAAAATAGTATTTGTTGCTTGATTAATAGATTTTGGGCATGCTGTTTTACTATAAAAAAAATTCTTATTGCTACATTTTTGGAGTAAATTTTGGGGTGATTTCTGTAATGATTTCTGGCTCTGAACAAACAGGAGAAGTTCTTCAGCAAGAATAAAACTTTTATTGCTGGTATATGTCATTATTTCAATATTATACATGTATTCAGTAGAGATATTTATAAAGAATGTGCAAGCTCACCAGGGGGGGGGGGGGGGGGGGGCAGATACTCTAACTCCCTATCTATAGTAATTGTTACATTTACATAGGAAATGTCTCTTGACCTCATCCAAAGGGTAACAAAGTTCTAAGGTGCTTCTTATATTAACTAAATAAACACCCCCAAGTTTTACAGCACAGGATTTAACATTTTATCAGTATCCACATCAACTTCATACTGGTTATTAGTGTATTTATTATCAAAAGATCACTTTTCATTTTTGAAAGGTTCTTTTAAATGATATATTAGTTGACCAGTCTATGGTGGTTGGATATACTGGTTGATAATGTACCTAGTTAGAAATGTGTAATTAACACAGACATTAAATTAACACACATGTAATTGTTAATATTGCAGCTTTGCCAAACAAAATGTTTTCTTAAACTAGATATATTGTAGGCAGTTACTTTTGCATATTTCATTTATTCTCTGTCAGCAATGGACAGAGAACAGTACATTATGTGTTAAAGTTGTAAATACCTTTATATTTTGAGAATATTCTCCTTTTTGATGAATTTAACTATTCAAGAGTTGAAGAAGTCTGCATACCAAGAAGATTCAGGAACTAAATAATGATAACATGTAAATGAGATGTAATGAGAACTTCACAAAGTCCTTTTTCCTGTTTCTTTTGCTTCTGTCCCTTGGGGATTTACACTATTTAGCACATTTAAATAATGAGTCTTATTATTTTCCCTCAACAGTTATTTGTTTACATCATTGTACTTTTAACTTTGAGTTAAAAGCAGTGTGGTTGCAATAAACTTTACATTTCTAACTTAATTAAACCAAACTTTAAAGTATCATATGGGAATACCAGAGAGAAACTTATAAGAAGGACATTTAAAAGTAATAATTAAAAAAAAAAGAAAAACTCCATATAAATGTTATTTAACAGAATGTAGCCAGAATGAGTTTTAGTGAGATTAACTTCTAAAAACTTTGCACAATTAATTTGACTTAAAAATGTTTAGCTAAATGAAAATATCAGAACAAAATAATAAAGTACAGGAAAATCGAAATGTGTCAAACTTTTTCTAGGATATAGTAAATAAATTATCTGAGCATTGATACTTCTTCGATCGGACACCACAAATCAATCAGTGAAAGGTTGTTTTATATTATACTGTATAATAGATGCTGAGTCAATGGTGGCTGGGTATACTGGTTGATTATTTACTGTACCTTGTTAGAAACGTGTAATGAACATAGAGATTAAAAGAAGATGTGCATCTAAGGAAATATGCATCATATAATTTTGGGCATATGCCAAATGAGTCTACACATCCTAATAGAATTATTTGCATAATTTTTACACAATATAAATACACCAATACTGCCAAGATGAGATATTACAAACATTGTAAAATATTTTTCCTAAAGCAAAAATGTTACATCAGAATGACATAATAATAAGAAATAACTATTCTCAAAATGTTTATTTGTTAGAATGTGGGATTTCAAATGAGAGCTTTTCCTCTCATAAATGAAGATGGGCAAATCCGCCGAAATCCGTTTCCCGGATTTTCACTGATGTTACCCAGACGGAATTGAGCGCTTTCAACCGGCACGGATTCATCAAAATTCCCCATTGGACACAACCCGTGGACGTATTCTTAAGAATCTGCCAATGGATTGCGGAATATGCGGATTGGATTATACAAATTCATCCACGGGTTGCGGAATCTCTTGTGTGTATTGGTAATAATAATAAAAAATCGAAAAATGCAAATCACCATTTTTGCCATTGATCCGCTGACATCCACGGACCAAAAGAACCTGCCGATCCAAATTCGCAAAAAAAAAATTGCCCATCTCTACTCATAACATAATAAATAGTATGAATACTGTAGTTCCTCCATTCCAGGAGCTACTCACTACCAAACTGCATATTTCTTATCAGCTTTTTATTTATTTGTTTGAGCATTTTATTACATTTTAAACTACATGAAACAGACATTTTCTATGTTTATAGTGATATAAAGGAAAGAAAACAGTCATATAATACCAACTTTCCTCACTAAAGTAAATAATCATACAATAATGGTTTAAAATAGCAGACTAATCATAAAACAGTCCATTCACTATTAAAAATGAAATAACAAACAAAATAAACAAACAAAAAAACTACCTTAGCATTCTTATGTGTTTATGAAGACCTTTCACATTATTTTGAATGTCTAGATAACAAGACCAATGTAGCACATATGAATTACTAGAATATGTTAATTGGGATTTACTTCCTTCAATTCCATCAGGATTATATATGTGTATGGGAAGTAATAGGGCCATACTGATTAAAAACAAACAAACAAACAGGAAAACCCACGTCATGAACCAAATGGATGGTAGATTTTTCTATGACTGTATTATACTATGCTAAGATTTAATTTAGAAAGAACAAAAAAACAATTAGAAGTGGTGTAGAAATCACAGTTTAACTGTAACATTATGAATTACTGAAAAGTTTTAGAAGCAGTACTTTTCCTGGTAAAAAGAGATGATCAAATGTATTTATATTTAGCCCATGAATATTTATCACATTTTTCTAATATTCGCACAATCAATTTTCACCTCCAAAGTTTTTGTTAAAAAATGTATGCATATGTTTAGGATGACTAGTGGCTAACGGTGAATTTGCATGCATCACACACCTGTTCAAAGGATTTTTTTTTTTTTCAATATCTTTTTTAGTGGCAATGTTTCACTTTATCAATATCTTTTTTAGTGGCAAAGTGGCACGTTTTTAAGTGGCAATGTTTCACAATATTGGTACACACATTCTTTTTCCGACATTATGCAATTTTATATAAAGAAAAAGAGAGATTATTTTTGTCCTGGTTAACTTTCTGTATACAAAGTATAATTTCTCTTTTACACACATATATCCATATATACATATACAGATAATGGTATATCCCTGATACAAAAAAAATCTAAATTTATTACTCATACTGTATGTCTGGGTATCTTCGAGCTCTTGATTTATACCTTTATATTTTTTTCCCCTAGTTTTTATTTTTTAAACTCCTTAAAACTTCAACCAGACATTGTAATTATTTCGTCTTTCATATTTGAAATTATTTTTGTTCTTCCCCCTGAAGGAACTTCCAATTCCCTTGCATTGATAATATCTAGAAATATCATATGGTATTGTAATTAAAAAAAAATCCTTGTTTACCTCCATGTTTTTGCTATATCTCTAAAATCACAATTTTGTTAATATGGCGGTGTATTTGTCCTCATTCCATGTGTATACATGCTAGATTGTATTTCCCTATGTCTGTTAAATTAACCCCTCTGATGTCTTTAAGTAAATATAGTTTACTTTGGGCTTTTCTGTTTGTCTTAGCTTTCCACCAAAAACTTGGACATACTGTAGCTATGTTTAAAGCTTTTAAATCTTTATGTTGTAGCAAAATTGGTAATGGCTGCATAGGGTAAAGCAGTCTTGTGAAATATATCATTTTTATTACACACTCTCTACCAGATAGTGATAGGAGATCTAACCAGCTTTTAACTTTCTCCGTAACCTTGTTTATGATGGGTTTAAAGTTATTTTGGTATAGATTCTTCGGTTCTGGTTCAAACATAATTCCCAGATAGTGCATGGGTATTTTTTTTAACTGGTAGAGGTAAATTATCTACGATTTAGAGTTGCTAGATTCTGAGATATATATCATTTCTGTCTTAGATACAGTATGTTCACCCTTAAACCTGCAAATAAACAAAATTGGTGAATTACTTCAAGTATTTTTCTTAAACTTTTGTCTTTGTGTGATATGAATATTAAAATATCATCAACAAACATCGCAAGCTTTAGTTCTACAGATTCTATTTTAATGCCCTCAAATTCTATCATTTGTCTCAGGAATTGTGCCAATGGTTCGATTGCCAGAGTGAACAATAGAGGCGACAGCGGGCATCCTTGGTGTGTACCTCTGAATAGCTGAAACTTATCTGAGAGTCGACACACCACCATTATTTTGGACCTTTTGTTAAGCATAAAGATGCAGCTACCAGTATCAGAACACTTACCTGGGAAATTCTGGAGATTCTGGGGCAGTCTCACAGTAAATGCCTCAACATTGCTGCAACATTTCTGTGAGATTCTTATTGGCCCATTCAAACTGAATGAGACTGCAGGGACCCCTGTTAATGGTTAATGACCCATGTTAATCCGATTGGACATTAAGAATCTCACAGAAATGTTGAGGCAATGTTGAGGCATTTACTGTGAGACTGCCCCAGAGTTTCCTAGGCAAGAGTTCTAATACTGGTGGCTGAATCTGTACATCGCCTTCAACCTTTGTATGAAGCCTCCATCAAAGCCAAATCTCATTAGTGTGCCAAGACATGATCCCGACACACATTATCAAAAGCCTTTTCGCCATTATAGATATACAATCTGTCTTGACCCAGCTTACTGCCTTTATTACTATTCGTATGTTCTTTACCACTGACCTCGTTTTTAAAAAATCCCGCTTGATCAGGATGTATCAGTTTTGGTAATATGGCTGTTAATCTGTCTGTCATTATCTTAGTGAAAATGTTAATATCTTGATTTATAAGAGATATAGTGTGATAGGATTCATGTGTATGTAGGATTCTAATATGTGCCAATTTACTTGATTTGGGAAATTCGAATTTTCCCATTGTATTTCTGAATAAATAATCGGCCTGTGTTATTCTAAGTAAACGGATGTTTTTTTTTTAAATTCCTGGATTGCTTTTTTATCTATTGAGTTTGTCCCATATAGATTTATTTTTAGGGGTTGAGTTTAAATTGTCGTCTAGTAATTTTATAATTTGAGCACAACTATTAACATCTTTTAGTAAATTACTCAATGGTCTGCTTGTTTTGTGTAAGGATTCTGCTCGATCAATGCCGGGTTTTGCTGCCAGTTCGTGTTTTCCAGGCTGCCTGCCCTTTCAACTCAATTTGGCCATTTTGGTTACTGGTAGCTTGATACTGTATATAAGGCTACACTTCCTGGTGGGAGTCACCAAGCAAAGTTCTGTATTTCTGCAGCTCCTGTCGCACTTTGCTGTTGCCCTTTCCGTTACCTGTTTGGATTCCTTGTTGCTGACCACGGACGTGACCTCGACCTCGCTCCCTTCCACCTGCCCTGACCCTTTGCCTGTTGCCTGGACTTTGCACCACTGCCACCTGCCCTGACATTTTGCCTGTCCTCTCGACTCCACACCATTGCCGCCAGCCCTGACCCCTGCTTCCATACCGACTGCGAATACTCTTACAGGACTCTGTCAAGGGCTCCGGTCAATTTATTTACATCCCTACCTTAGCCCTGCAGGTCCGCCTCTGGATTTGAGATGAGCACTGTCACATTTTTCTCGGCCCAAACATGGACCCAGCTGAGGTAGCGCGTGCCATATCTCTCCAAGGGGAACTACTTGGACATCATGAGACAGCAAAACCAGCAGCTTTCACTCATTTCTAGCCGGCTTTAGGACATTATCATCCGGCTGGATACATTCAAGGTGGGTTCTTGAATTGCTGGCAGCGTTTCCAGCACCAGCCCTGTCATCCCCTATGCTCAGGGCACCACGGATCTAACGTTATGGAGGGGACCCTATGACGTGCAGAGGATTTTTAAATCAGTGTTCGATCATGTTCGAACTCCAGGCCTCCATGTTCTGCGCCCATCGTTCCAGGGTAGCATACGTCATTTCCCTACTACCGGATGAGCCTTTGGCCTGGGCCTCCCCTCTCTGGGAGAAGGCATCCCCACTGATTGACAACACAGCTGACTTTCTCCAAGCATTTAAAAAAGTTTTTGATGCTCCCAGTTGCTGGTCCTCTGCTCCTGTTACGCTCCTACAAATCCGGCAAGGAACCTGCACCGTGGGCCAGTATGCCATTGAATTCCGTACCTTGCTATGAAGATGGGCTGGAACAATGAAGCTCTGCTGGCAGCATTTTGGCAAGGACTTTCTGAGCATTTAATGGACAAATTGACCTGCCGGGACACCCCTAAAGATCTGGAGGAATTGATTGATCTCTGTATCAGTATAAATCTCTGGATGCGAGAACGGCAGACCGAGCGAGACTGTCCTTCAAAAACTCCAATATTTCGGCCTGTTCCCCGATTCAATAGATGAGGAACTGATGCAATTAGGTGATATCAAATTACCGGAGCAGGAGAGAACTTGGAGACATGAAATGGGCCTGTGTCTGTATTGTGGGCTCATACGTCATCTTGCCCGTAATTGTCCTAAATCAGGGAAACCCCAGTGCCCATTGAAGATAGAGGAATATTCTCTGGGCATTTCTTCTATTACTTCTCCACCCAAACCTGCACGTCTCCTCCTGCCGGGTTCATTCTCCTAGGGACCAACCTCCATCTTCACTCAGGCTTTTGTGGACTCAGGAGCCAGCAGGGAATTTCATTGATCACGTATTTGCGGAAATCCACTCAATTCCCCTCCATACTAGGAAGACCCTGGTAGCGGTAGTGGTCATTGATGGAAGATCTCTAATACCTGGGACCATCACCATCAAAACAAAGCATTTGCTGGTGTCGCTGGGGGCACTCCACAAGGAGACACTTTCATTATATGTCATTTTCTCTCCTTATACTCCAGTGGTCCTAGGCCTTCCCTGGTTGTGGCACTATAACCCCAAGATCGATTAGGCGACCAGTCAAGTGACAGCTTGGGGACAACATTGCCATGAATCTTTTCTTTCGAGGTCTTGCACCATTTCCGAGGTTCGACTACCCACAGAGACTTCTTCGTCATGCCCTCCAGTTTTTTACCAGGAGTTTTGTTTCGACAAAAAACAGGCAGTGGAGTTGCCGCCACACCGATCTCAAGTTTGTTCCATCGACCTGCCCCCAGGGGCCATCCCCCCTCGAGGCCGCACTTACCCCATTTAGTTATCCCCACTCTTCTCGTTAACCCCTCTCCTCGTTACCCCCTTAGGGAACCAGAAATCAAGGCAGAGCCCTTTCTTGTTCCCACGCCTCAATGGACCCACTTATTCATGATTTTGTCATAGAATTGACGCCCTCCAGGGGTATGAATACCATACTGCATGTCAAGCCCATTTTCTGCCCCTCAGGAAGCTTCCTAGTGCCTCTGAACTTTCTGAAATCTTTATTAAGAAGATATTTCGCTTTCATGGAGTCCCGACGGTTATGGTCTCAGACCGTGGATCCCAATTTGTCTCAAGATTCTGGAAGGCCTTCTGTCAAAAATGGGCATCTCCCTTCATTTTTCTTCTTCCAGTCCAATGGTTTCACAGATGGGTCTGGCCATTCCCTGGAGCAATTCCTGCAATGTTTTGTATCTGAAATACAAGACAACTGGGTTGATCTGCTCCCTTTGGCCAAGTTTTCCCGCAATTCCCTGAAACACGATTCCACACTGGAATCTCCATTCTTCGGTGCCTATGGTACCACCCTGCTGACCTTCCTTCTTCCAGTCCTAGATCCTGCAGTGGATAATAAAATCCAAGAACACCAATTACTCTGGAAGAAGATCCAGGTCAATCCAGCCAAAGCCACCCTCCAGCAAGAGACCCAGGTGGATAAAAGTCGTGTCCATCCCCCCTGTTTCAAGAGGGAGATCAGGTCTGGCTGGCTACAAAAAATTCCCAGCTGAAACTGCCTTCCTCCAAACTCGGGCCCGAATTCATTGGACCGTAATTGATGGATGACCAGGCGGAATTTGAAGTACGCCAGATAATGGATTCCTTAAGAGACCATGGCGGGCTACAATAATTGGTCCATTGGAAGGGTTATGGACCCGAGGAAAATTCATTGATCAAATCCAGGGATGTCCATGCCCCCAAACTGGTCCGGGCGTTTCATCTGAGATTTCCTGCCAAAACGGCTTAGATTGCCCGAAGATCTCTCCTAGATAAGTGGGTACTGTAAGGATTCTGCTCGATCCATGCCAGGTTTTGCTGCCAGTTCGTGTATTCCAGGCTGCCTGCCCTTTCTACTCAATTTGGCCATTTTGATTCCTGGCAGACTGATATATAAGGCTTCACTTCCTGGTGGGAGTCGCCGAGTAAAGGTCTATGTTTCTGCAGCTCCTGTGGGTCTTTGCTGTCACCCTTTCCATTACCTGGTTGTATTCCTTGTTGCTGACCCCAGACTGTGACCCCGACCTTGCTGCCCTCCACCTGCTCTGACCTTTTGCCTGTTGCCTGGACTTTGCACCACTGCCGCCTGCCCTGTCCTTTTCGTCTGTCCCCTTGACTCTGCACCATTGCTGCCAGCCCTGACCCCTGCTTCATACAGACAACAAATACTCTTACATGACTCTGTCCCAGGGCTTCGATCGGTTTATATACATCCCTACCTCAGCCCTGCGGGTCCACCTCCTGATTTGGGATAGCACCGTCACATTTGGTTTCCAAATTTGAAAGATTGGGATTCTTTATTGTATGTTTCTTGCTTCTTCTTTTTTTCTAACCGTAACTCACATCATTTTTTTAAAACTATTTTTCCTTATTGCATTGTGTGGGAATTAGAGTAAAATCACTATACACTTTAGACACTGTAGTTATTTGCTGGCCTTTGCAAATTCCACAATACTTTGCTTTTTGAATCTGGCTACATATGAAATTATATGTCCCCGCATCACGCTTTTGAAGTCTCTCAGTACAATGCAGGGTTTATGCTATTATCCATATTGGTTTCTGCATAGTCCTCCCATGTAAACAAAAATAATTTCTAAAGTTTAAGGGCTTTTTTAACTTGGGCAATCAGTGAATACTTTTACTTACGATTGCTGGCAAATTATTTGCCAACCAAGGATGAATTAAAATATCACATCCACATCTTATTTTATGACAAAAATGTTGCCTCTGCTACTGTATAATGTTATAAGAGTGTTCATTACATTGACTGAGAAGTAAAGGAAAGGAAGCCGGCAAACTCTTTTCTAACGGAAAGAGGGATAATTGACATTGATGGTGAACTTAATTTTCTCCATGCACTAAAGTATTGTATCTAGCAATAAGCTAACATGGAAAGGTGTGAACACTAATCACATATAATTGAGTTTGATTGTGACAAACTACATTTTTGCCACTCATTTACTAGACTCAAAAGAAAAAAAAACTATGGATAATAAGAAGATGTTCATTCACTGAACGAAATGGCACATTGACACTATTGTTACAAAGTAATTTGTCCCAAATGGAGCTAGAAACACTTATCTATTCTTAATGCAGAAAGTCGACACATTTATAAAGGCAGTAGGATTTGTGCCACCAATCCGCTTTAGTTTTAATCATATTGGAAGTTTATTATATTACATATGCCATTTTTTATTTCCTTCTAGGTAAATTTAGTGTTTTCATTCTTAACATACCTGTCTCCAAGAATGTACCTCATTGTATGTCTTGGAATTGGTTCTTGTACTCAGAATATTCTATACATGCACTTACAGTGTAGGCAAGGGATGTTTGTCATATTTGTATGCTGACATCATATTAACTATCAGCTTTTAGTATTCTAAGAAGTCTATATATATACAGTATATGTATTATGTTCATGAAGTGAATATGATTATATTGTCAGTTAGGTTGCAAGAATATTATTGCGAACAATTCTTGGAGGTAGAGGAAGCACACAGGAGCCTTAGGTTGAGTTCAAACAAACTTCTATTGTATTAGTGTATCAGAGCAGGCATACATACAGGTAACATTTCTGGACAACCTTATCCTTTCTTCAGACCATAAACCAAACAAAATGAGTGTCACAAATCGAATATAAATACCTATAATGGTTAAGAAATCACCTTACCCTCAACACTTGTGATTCAGAGCTGAGCAGCCACTGCAGCCTGATTACTTCCTAGTCCAGTGTCTGACATCATCGTGCATCGTGCATCGTACATCGTAGCATCATACTGTATGACGCTGATGACATCATGTTGCGATGACGTCATGTTGCCAAGCAACCCACTGTACATATCAACATGAATAGAAAAAAACAAAAGGTACACAAACAGCACAGCATTGCAGCTGTGCATCATGTAAAACCAAACTTGGCATACGTACAGTAGCGCTTATATAGTGCTATCATAGGTTCATACATACTGTATGTATGCCTGCTCTGATGCACTAAAACAATATAAGTTTGTTCGAACTCAACCTAAGGCTCCTGTGTGCTTCCTCTTCCTCCAATATTTGTTCATACTTACGTGGATCCAGCTTTGCGACGCCGGGGTCAACAGAGGGCGAGCACCAAGGAGAAAATACTATTTAATCTATATCTTTAAAAGAAATAGTGTGCCACTCTTACACTCCTTTCTTGTTCTACTGTCAAGAATATTATTGCGGGGTGGAAAGCTGAAGCTCAGTGAATAATTATAATCTTTCGCAAATATATTGGGGAATTAATGAATGTGTCTGTATAGTAAAACATGTGTGTGCCATTAAAGATATGTGTTTGTGATCCAATAAACAATATGAAAAAGTCAATTGTATGCAAACTACCAAAAAATCCTTAATATAATATGGAAAATAATAAAATTGTATTAATTTCATGTTTTGGTGCTCTTGTTAGTCGGTTTTTCCTACAATTTTGCCATTTGAGCATTACTTATCAAGTTGCTATATTGAGAATATTAAGATTCTATGACTTACTAAGTCTGATAAGATAATTTTCACACCCGAGTGCAGTTGATAAAGGGAAATAGTGCAAATTCTTCTATTAAATTATATCAAATGTTTTATTTTTGCTTTTTCCTAAAGTTTCATGAAAAATTAGTGTAAGACGCTCCTTTGTTAAAAAGCAGTAGTACTGATTGAGATACTTATGCATGGAAAGTACCACTGAAGTCAATGGAAGTTTGTGTGCAGTTGTACCCAATCATCACTATGCCATTTTAATGAATAACCCCCAGAGAGCCATATTTATTAAACCCTGCTAAACCATAATGCACCTTGGGGCCCACTGAAGTCAATGAGTTATAAGGTGCCTTACTTACATAGCACCAGTCTATAAAAAGCCATAAATGTTCGCCTACAGTTTTATTAATTAGATAAATGTTCTGCATAAAGATCTACATACCTCTAACTTGGGAGTAATATGCAAGTTATCTAGAAAGTGGTTGGCTAACACTCAGCTGAATATCATAATGATGCTTTGACTTGGCTACTCTTAATAGGAGTGAATGCACAGTAATATCGATATTCTTTGCATCATAGCCTCTTGATAGCTAATTCCTTGAGAAGAATCTAGATACAGGGACAATTCTTAGCACTCCAGTGGATCTTATCAAGTTAATAGAGCTATTTGTACTGTAGTATCAGGTAATTCAATCTGGATTTCAGGACTTATTTTCCATATATAAGAAATATCACTGGTTGAAAAATATATGTAGCACTCTATGCCACTTAGAGCCATACTATATTTACTCAGTGGTGAGGTAATTTAAGTAAATGGTCATTAACGTTAATGGAAGTTTAGGGAGATAGTTCCATAATCAGAGAGTTTAATGAATAACCCCATTAGACCTTAAGGACTTATTCTATATCGGCAAATCGGACCATTTTCAACTGAAATTCCCCATTTAAATCATTGAGGAATTTGGATCAAAAATATCCCGGTCAACCGCTAATATGGAATAAGTTCCTTAGTGTTTTAGCACTGAAATTAAGGGCATTTTGACTTACAATTGGAGAATTATTTTATATTTAAGTTCATACTGTATTGTAAATGTTGTGTACTAGGCCAAATCATCACAATTTACCATTGCACATCTTTGTCTTAAGCTTTTGCTGTTTCAGTTAAAGTCCATCAATTTGCATGTACTGTATAGCACTTTGTCAATTGCTGAGTTCAACAATAATATACAGAGAGATATAGCATTTATTGCATTGTTCTTATGATATAGCATTGTACAAGTATGGGCTTTACTTTGTATAGGCCGATGGGTCAGAAAAGCCCCATTGAAGTCAATGTGGATTTTCAGCTGAAAATGGCACGAATGGCCACACTGGACCACATAGGGTGTAATCTATGTGTCTGCTAAGAGGACCCAACATGACAAACACAGTATTGCACTGTATCATTAAGAGAAAAAGCTGTTGGCAGGCAGGGTTTTGTGAGAAACATGTACATAACACATGCACAACATCAGCTGGGTGGAAATCCTCCCCTTTTCTGCTATTTTAATTCCATTTAAATAATATTCGATAAATTACTATGACTTATAGGAAATTTCTTTTGATGTAGAGAGTGCTACATATAACTCACTTTGGCCAAAAATGTAAGCAGAAGGAGAGAGTTAATAAACTAAGATGAGATAACTACTGTAACGATATCTCAATACACACCATTAAAATATGATATGAAATAGATGCTATATTCACATATTATAAAGTACTTGTAACACATTCCACTTTGCCTACTTATTAGTAGGAAATCTGCCCCTGTAACAACCCAGAAATTAATATGTCTGGGTATGTGTCCAAATGTTGAATATACAGTATAATTGCTTATTTCTATAAGTAAATGGTGCAGACTCAGCAGAAATGCAAATTTACTTCCATGGTTTGGTTCATGTGCTTCATGAGCCACTGCTATAGTTATTATCAAAATATCAAAGATACACCAATTTTTTTTATATAGTATAACAAAATATTCCTATATTTAGAATGTTTAGAGTTCTGTGTTAATAACAAAATGGTGATCTGCTCTGTCTCACTTTAAATATGTCTACTGTGCCTGTAATTGCTCATTATATTTATAACAATATAGGATTGTCTCTTTGTATTTCATTTCAGTCATACCTAAAAATGTATCTCTCCTGAAATATATTCCAAAATAAAATAAACACATTCCTGAATAGAAACAACCATGCAATCAAATCTATTAAAGTAGGAATCTGCCAATATGATCACAATGGTTGTAATTTTGAATTTCTGCTGGGTCAAAACTTGTTACTTATGAAAAGAGAGCAAAATACATTTGAACATTTGGACAGGTACATAGACAGTCACTTCCATGCCTTCTCAATGTAATAGGGTCAGTTTTCCTGCTAACAAATTGGACATGATGTGTTTCTGTGTGATACGTGTCAATGTTGTAATGCCAGGCATGCAGAGATCACTTCCCACAGTAATACCCAAAGTAAGCTCATTCACTTGAAGACAGTATTATATTTATTTAGTTAGGTTTGGTCAATAGATATTACATCATGTCTGCTGCAAGCTTAGTTTCATGTCCATTGTACTAATGATTTATTACTTGCTTTCAGCAAGTATTTTCAATCTAACCCCCTAATTCATCAAGCTCCGTTGTGGGTTAACACACCCGAAAGTGCATAATCTCCCATTGACCTGGTGGGAGTTCGAGTGTGTTAACCCATAGCGGAACATGATGGATATCCCCCTAAGTTCATTACATTTTCAGGAAATTCCAAAAGTGTTTGAGAATAGAGAATGAAAATGTGAAAAACATATTTCTAGTAAATGATAAGTGGACATGGTTTTACATAGATTCCTGTAAACTGTTATTTATTATAATTATCAACTGTAGCTTTAAGATGTATTTTAGTTTTAATAATTATGTTTTTGAAAACATGTTTAAGCATATGCCTGATATATTGCTATTAAATAATGCCCAGCTGTGAAGCACCACAATTGTTATCAGAAATTTTTTTTTTACAACATAAATGGAAAACATAGCATATTAGCAAAATAATAATAAAGAATGGTGTCATTAAAATTGATTTTTAAATGAATGATTTTTACTATTCCTGCTGCAAATATGCCCATATGAGTAATTAATCGTTTTTGGTTATTAATTGTTTAATGTTTGTTGAATGATTCTGCCTTATAGCATAACATCTGCTGCTGTTTCTGAATAACCTTAAGCGTTGTCTAATGTTACTCTGAAGTTTATTAAATATAGCATGCAACTAATCCCTCTTTTTTATTTTATTTTCTATTTTGCACCAAGGGCATACTGTAGACATGACGTGCAAAATATTTGCTCAGTGCAAAATTAATTTTCTGTGTCATGTGTAATCATTATTTCACTTTTTATTGAAAAAAACATCAGAAGTATTTGACCAAATAATGTTGTGTTGGTCAGCAATTACTCCTTTTCTCACCCTGTGTTGTAACAGATGTAATATTTTCCCTGGCTGACCGATTGAGATGTATATCCTATGTTTACATTTATTATGGCATATACATAAGGTACAGACATTGATATAAACATCCATTTCCAGGTTTTATGAACGTCATCAGTTAAAAGTCAGACAGAACAAAGAAGTTTGAAGTCCAGAATACATTCAAGAAATAAGGGAAAATATAACACAAATTTGGAACGTACAGGAAAAAGAACAGACAATAGGATCTAAGGGCCTCATGCAGAGAGCAGCGCTATTTAAAATTGGAGAGGGGAATAAAAAGTAGGTTTAATGGAGAATTTTATTCTCCATATGCAGAAATGGGCGAAATCCGCTATTTTTAGCATTACTGCATGTGGAGAATTGTAAATGAGGAGATGCGCACTGCTGAAAGGGAAAAAAAAAAATTGCGCATTTTTTTTTTCCCTATAGCCGGCGAGCTCCTGCTTCTTGCCAACTTTAGTTGGCGGAGAAAATTGAAGAAAATCGCGCCAAAAACAGCCGCTAGATGGCGAGCGCGCCTTTCTGAATTCGGATATTTTTCAGACTGGCGAGATGTAGTTTCTCGCCAGCCGCGCGGCGAGATTTTCAAATAGAAAAAAAAAATGGCGCGTTTTTTCTACCTCGCCATTTTCAGCTGTTTTTTGCGCAATTTTCTCCGGAAAATTGCAAGATTTTAAATAGCGCTGCTCTCTGCATGAGGCCCTAAGTAACATAGTATTATTTAACTAGAATAATGTTACAGTATATTGATTTGTCATTGCATCCCAAATATGAATCTTTTTTTATTTATGACATTTGGGCACTTTCACACTGGTGCTCTAGTTCTAAAATGTCTTAGGGGCTTATGCAGAGAGGATCGGAAAGGGAATTGCGCCATCTTCTGGCCAAAAAACTTGCCAGAAAACCTTTTAGTCAGGAGAAAATGGCGCGATTTTTAAAATCCGCCAGAACAGTTTTGTAAAGTGTAAAAGTCGCCACACTCGTGGCGAGAACCTGGAACTCGCCATGCTATTTTAGCGTGCAATGCCAGAAGGACCGAAGCGCTGGAACGCGCCATTCTGCCCTTTACTATGGCGTGTTCCAGGTAGCCAGGAAAACTTGGCTATTTTACTAACATCTGCTAAAAGAAGGTAAAGGCGCTTTCTGCATACGGCCATAATTTATCCCAAATTTGTGGATATTTCATTGCCGTTTTCCCTGTTAATCTCTATCCTCTCTGCATAAGCCCCTAAATGTTTTCCTTTGGGTCTTGCTGAAACTCAGTTAGTCGTGGGTTTTATTTGAATTTAACTATAAACTATAAAGCTGAAAATAAGCAGATCATATGTTTTACATTTTGCAAAAAAATTCAACTTTGATTTTTTTTAATCGTGTTTTATTGTTTTTCATATGTCATATACAAAAAACATATGCACATTATAGAACTTCAACACAAATTCAAATAATATCTTATACTGTACTTAAATTAGATAAATCATATAAAGACACTCACATAACTTGAAACATCAAATTAACATGTAAAGACTAAATGATAAATTACAAAAATTACAGAATTACAACATTTTACATTTATAATACTAATGGTGTTTTCTCATATTCCTGACCCATGTTCCTTTTTCGTACACTATTTAGCACCTGTTTTTGTTTTAAGTCATGTGTTTCCCCTATTTCCCTCTTAGCTGTCTTTCTAAACATCTGGTTGTGTATTCGAGCGCCTTCCTCACAGTCTCTTTGTGGCAGCATTTCAATAAATGGATCCCACCATTGGAAAAACTTTTCTGCATTTTGTACTTTATTGCCTTCTGCCACCATTTTATCCAGGGTCATTAAATGCATTAGATAATTAATTATAATTTATACTGTATGGGGTTGCTCTTTTATCCACTGCGCCATTATCATTTTCCTCCTGGCTATTAATACCAGTTCTACAAATGTGCCCCCCCCCCTTTATTAACCTCCTTCTATTTTTCTAGGTCCCCAAACTGTGCTGATATCAGTTCTTTAACTGAACTTTGTTTGTATTTCTTTTTATGTACTCTATAAACTGGTTCCAGAAGCCATTTATTTTAGGGCATTCCCACAAACAAATGTTCAAGATGTTGAACATTTTGGGAATTTGTTTTCAGACTTATCTTCCCTTTATGATTTATATCAAGAGCAAAATACGCTCTATGAGATATCTTACATTTAATTTCTCTCCATGTTTCTGATACTTTCAATTTATGCACCCTTTCTAGTCCTATCAATATAGTGTCTATACTGAATGCTCAATTTCTAAGAATTCCTTGTTCCATTTATTGCATACTACGTTTAAGGTTTTTTCATTATCTGTTTCTGAATTGATTTGTATAGATCTGAGATTGAGTATTTCTCCTTCTTCTCTCCCCCAAAGAAATCATCAAAAGCATTGTTTTTCAATACATCTTTTTTATAATTGTCTAAACTTCTGCAGTAGTGTTGTATTTGCATGTACTAGTATTGATGTGTATTTAGTGCCTTTATCTTATCTTTTAGCTTGTTGAAGGTACAGATGCAGCATCTTGTATTTATCAGCTGCTGCAGAGAATGTACTGGTGCAAAGAGTTGACCATCCACGGCACAGTGCTTGGCAGGGGTAATGGCCTATCGGGATTAGCACAGCGGGGGTCCCTGCTTCCGAATGGGACTCCCGCTGTGTGAATTCTACCGGGCTGCTTCAATCTGTAAGAGGCGCAGTAAGAATAGACAGAATCAGTTACTCTACCTGAGTGAATCTATAAGGTGATCGCGCTGCTTTTATTTTATTTTAATAACACAGTATTGAAGCAGGGGGTCTCCGGCGCTGAACCGCATTAATTTCAGCCACAGGGACCCACTTCTTCCCGAGTTACAGGCTCTGGTGTGGGTGCCAGTATCTCCGCCATGTTTAAATTCTCCTGCGTTACGGCCCACGTGACAGGGACATTTAAACAATGCAGAGAGATACCAGCCTGTAACTCGGGAAACATTTAATTTTTTTTTTTTTTTTTTACAATAAACCAATTGATTGTCACTGTAGTAAACCATGCCCACAATATGGGCATGGCTAAGCACAAAGGCAATGAATGGGCAACCTAAAAACAAATATTTCAACTTAATTTTTTTTATTGAGATTTCAGAAAGTTAAGCAAATAATATGGTCTTTGCGTCATCATGACTCTGGTGCAGCAGAGTTTAACATAACTTAATGCCTGACTAAACGGTAGAAAACCCATTTCAATGATAACATAAAACATAGGACACCACATTGGGATGGTATGGTAGGGAGGGGGGGGGGATGAAGCGGGAGTAGCAGAGGAAAACCTAAGAGTTAAAAAAAAAACATTTCATTTAAATTAAAACATTTTTTTGCCATTAAACCAATTGATTGTCACAGTGGTAAACCATATGGGTATGGATTGCCATAATGACAAAAAATAGGCAGATCTGTATAATAGAGATTTTGCCCATTAATGTACGTGTTAGAGGGGGAGGGTTTTGGGGTAAAGGGGGTGGGTAGTAGGGTGCCCATTCATTGCCATTGGGGTTATCTTTGCTCCCATTGAGGGCATATGTAACCACACTGGCAATCAATGGGTGTACTAGCTAGTTTTCGTGTTTGTATTGTATTTTGATGTTTATTGGGGGTAGAGGGTGTGGGTGATGGGAGTAGTTGCCCCAGGGCAGGTGGTTAGGCCTCTCGGGTAGGTAGTGGGAGGGGTTAACCCCTTCATTACTTTAGCAATTACTACCATTAAGGTAATGAAGGGGTTACTCCTTCCAACTATCTTCCCAGTAGGCCTAACCACCCAATCTGGGGAAACTACCCTCTTCACCCACCCGCTCTACCCACAATAAACCTGGTACTCTGGTTAAACCCCTTCATTGCCTTAGCGGCTAACTAAGATAAGCTAATGAAGCTAAGATAATGAAGATGCTTTTATTTAATTTTAATAATGAAGTATTGAAGCAGGGGGTCTCCAGAACTGACCCGCATTCATTTCAGCCTCGGGGACCCCCTGCATCATGAGTATGGGGTGCCAGTATCTCTCTGCATTGTTTAAATGTCCTGGAGACGTGACCAGGACATTTAAAGATGGTGGCGATACCGGCAGCCCATATCAAGTTTTGATAAAATTCCTGAAACACCAGTTTGATTTCTTTAGGCTTTACAGTTATTTCCCCAGTGTCTTTGCATATTTTTAAAATATGAGTCGGTTGCATATATTTACTTACTAGGTTCCTCATTCATTTGCCTGTCTTGTTTACAAAGGTATAGAAATTCAGGTCTCTATACAACATTCTCTGCTTCCTTTCTTTGGATCGATAATTTGCATACATTTTTTCCCTTATCCTGTATATTCCTCTTTTTTTATTTGTGAGGGATCACTTTGTAAGTCTCTGAATGCTTTATTAAACTCTTTGCTACACTTCAAAGATGAATGTATTTTTTTCCACTTTGTGTTCATACTATATATGCTATAATTTTCCCTCTAAGCACTGCTTTGGCTGTTTCCCAAAGTAGTTTACCCTCCTTTTTGTGTGCTCTGTTTTCATCTTTATACGCAGTTTAAAATACCTGAATTCCTCGTTGCACGTGTGATGGGAATCTCCACGTTCTATCCTTGTGATCTTTACTTCCTACTGCTAGTTTTATCCAGACTGGCACATGGTCTGATATTTTGATATCCTTTATTTTGGTCATAAAGATATTAGATGAGATGATTGCTGGCAAATATATCACCAATCCTTGTGATGGTGTTCTGTACATGTGAATAGAAAGTATAGACCCTTTTAGTCCCGTTAAACACTCTCCAGCAGTAGTGAGTCCTAGTGCTTCTTGTATATGTTTGAGATTGTTTTTCCCAGATTGCCTGGTTTGTGTTTTTGTCCGCTGGTAGGACTTGTCTAGAAGGTTGTCTGCTACTTTGTTAAAGTCTCCTCCCACTATCACATTTGTTCACTTATCCTTTAATATCTTTATTGTCAAATTCTGGTAAAATTCCTTTTTTTTGTTCATTAGAACTTAAAACACAGACAGAACTCAGTGCACATCCAGTAAAACTCATACACGGTACAGAGCCTAAATATATATGTATAAATATCTATTAAATAAAATGGTCTTTTAGTTTAACATTTTGGCCAAATTGTTGTAAGCCCGTGAGCCACTGCACGGCCGACCACATCTCAAGGGTCCCTAACACTAATATAAATTCTTAATAACCTGTGCAATACCAGGAAGAATGATTTATAATAAATCTGTCAATATTAGTTGCAAAGTTCTAAGTCTGATTGAAGCTGTTCATTACCAGGAAAAGCACTCTGTATTAGATTTGTCACAATCATACTGCAATCAAGCAAGTTCCCCTGAGAGTGGGAGATGCTATGGAGTGAGCTTTTAACCATTTAAATGTGGGAGGGGGTCAGCTTCAATTAGGTAGGAGGTTGCCACTCTCCAATCAGCTAAGACTAGCTGAACAAGAATTGTAAAAATACTGGACACCTAACAAGCTCCTATTAAACCCCCAAAATAACCACAACATATATATAAGCATATGAGTGTCACAGAGGAGTGCTACTGAGCATGACAATATATATTTAAAACCAGAGACAGAACATAAAACACAGACAGAGCTCAGTGCACATCCAGTGAAACTCATACACAGTACAGTGCCTAAATATATATGTATAAATATCTATTAAATAAAATGGTCTTTTAGTTTAACATTTTGGCCAAATTGTTGTAAGCCCGTGAGCCACTGCACGGCCGACCACATCTCAAGGGTCCCTAACACTAATATAAATTCTTAATAACCTGTGCAATACCAGGAAGAATGATTTATAATAAATCTGTCAATATTAGTTGCAAAGTTCTAAGTCTGATTGAAGCTGTTCATTACCAGGAAAAGCACTCTGTATTAGATTTGTCACAATCATACTGCAAGCAAGCAAGTTCCCCTGAGAGTGGGAGATGCTATGGAGTGAGCTTTTAACCATTTAAATGTGGGAGGGGGTCAGTTTCAATTAGGTAGGAGGTTGCCACCCTCCAATCAGCTAAGACTAGCTGAACAAGAATTGTAAAAATACTGGATACCTAACAAGCTCCTATTACGGGCGCGCGCCGGGCACTCCTTAGTGACGGGCGCGCGCCGAAGCAGCGGAAGAGCGCCCTCCGATCGGGGCGCTCTCCCTACCGCTGCCGGGTCCGCCGGGTCCCCCGGAACCCCCTGCCGCTGTCCCGCGATCGCGGGACACCAGGGCTCCCTCGGGGAGCCCCTGGACGCGCGTGCAGGGGGCGCACGCTCCCGAAGACGCGTGACCGCGCGTCTATGACGCGCGGCACGCCGAGGGGCGGCCACTAGCAAGCCGGGAAATTTCCCGGCTTGCGGATCTGGCCGCAGAGTAATAAAGCGTGTCGGTAGTGTAATGTACAGGATAATAAAAGCTTCAATCAGACTTAGAACTTTGCAACTAATATTGACAGATTTATTATAAATGATTCTTCCTGGTATTGCACAGGTTATTAAGAATTTATATTAGTGTTAGGGACCCTTGAGATGTGGTCTGCCGTGCAGTGGCTCAGGGGCTTACAACAATTTGGCCAAAATGTTAAACTAAAAGACCATTTTATTTAATAGATATTTATACATATGTAACCCTTCTATGGTACCCCACCCGACATTAGATTGGGGGGTGCACTCCTTCTGGTCACTCTGAGTGGTCTGGGTGCTGTGACCTGCTGGTAAACAGGAGGGCTGGGTGGTCCGCGGTGTTGTGGGGAGAACCCAGGACAGGGACAGGAGGTGTGGTGTGGGACAGGTTACCTTGTTCTCTCAGGGTGCACAGTGCCTCCAGCCAGCAGGGATCCCCTGGGGTCTCCAGAGGAGAGATCCCCACTGACACTCCATTCTCCATACACAGGAACAGGGACACACACAGCAGCATCTTTTCTCTTGGTTCTTTATTCAGCATGGATGTGCAGACAGCATACAGCATGATATCACAGGCATGGTGTAATCTCTGCCTCTTTGCTCATGGCAGCTTGAATTCCCCCCTCCATACCCAGGTGGGGCAAGAGGGGGAGACCTCTTCTTAGCTTCTTATCTCTCTCAGTTCTCTCTCTAGACTAACTCACACTAACTGAATTTGGGAATATGTCTCAATTTGAATATCCTCAGGGAGTGTCTCTAGCTTTGAATCATTACAACTCAAATCTGGATACCGATTGGCTCACACACATCAGGGGGTGTTCCAACCCATATCCACCCTTTGGATTAACACATTCAAATGTTGCTTAGGTCTGCCCCTGAATATTGCTACATACTCAGAGCTGAAATGCAAAACAGACCAACTGGAGGAATTAACCTTTCCACTGCCTGTTCTAACAGGACTGACAGAGGAAAGGCCCAGAATTAGCAATAGCTGCCGAAGGACAGGCTATATACTCTCTCTGGTAAAACTCCAACCGTCCCGGCTTGGACTTGCAGCAGGTATAACCTCTACCATACTGTGCAACACCTATAAATTCACATAAGCTGAAATGCATTAACTCCTATACATTCCAGCATAACATAACGGCATACACTGCATTAGGCCTTGGCCATGTTTGGCGCTTGCTCGCTCTCGCTTGCTGCCGCTCGCTCTACCAGGAGCTTTTTGCTGTCCTTACAGAGGAGACAGCAAGCGCTTGGGAGGCGGGTATCACTGTGTGTGTGTGTCACTTGGTAGCTGTCAGTGTGTGTGTGTCACTGGGGAACGTGTGTGTGTGTGTGTGTGTGTGTGTGTGTGTGTGTGTGTGTGTGTGTGTGTGTGTGTGTGTGTGTGTGTGTGTGTGTGTGTGTGTGTGTGTATTATATAATATTTTAAAAATTAAAAAAAAAGACATGTTGTGAGAATAAATTATTTATTAACATTGTGCAACTTTGATAAATATATTCACGCACGCACACACGCGCACGCACAGACGCATACACATACACATGCATACATGCACACACACACACACACACACAAAGGCGCACACACACACACACACAAAGTCACACACACACACACACACATGCATACACACACACATGCATACACACACACACATGCATACACACACACATGCATACACACACACATGCATACACACACACACATGCATACACACACATGCATACACACACACATGCATACACACACACATGCATACACACACACATGCATACACACACATGCATACACACACACACACACACACACACACACACACACACACACACACACACACACACACACACACACACACACATGCATACACACACACATGCATACACACACACACATGCATACACACACACATGCATACACACACACACATGCATACACATACACACACACATACACATACACACACACACACAATGCACAAACACAAACATACACAGACACACACACATGAGACATGGATCGGGGCAGAAGGGGGACAGGGATCGGGCAGAAGGGGTACAGGGATCGGGCAGAAGGGGGACAGGGATCGGGGCAGAAGGGGGGCAGGGATCAGGCAGAAGGGGGACAGACCGTCAGGGGGCGGGCCGGGGGCGGGCGCGTCACTGGCCGGGGGCGGGCCAGTGACGTCACGGAGCTGGTTCGCCCTCATTGGGCGAACCGCTCACGTGACTGGCCTGTCTCGCCGGCAAGCGGGGGAATTTTAAATTCCCCTAAGACCTGCGCTTCCGCAAGCGCGCGGAAGCGCAGGTGAGCCCCTACTAAAGCCGCTCTAATTGCGGCTGTAGGGGCTCAGTGCTGAGCGGGAGCGCGTCAGCACGCTTCCGCCAGCAAGCAGGGAACATGTCCGGGGCCTTACACAGGTACATTGTAATACAGGACTGAATAGAACCATTTCTACTACGACAGCAATAATAAAATACATCAATAATAATGAGCAGGATCAGGCTTCCTGATCATTCTCCCAGTATCATTTGGTAGATATGGGAACTCATAGCCCATCTTTTTGAACCTATGAACTATTACACGGGCTGCTCTACTATATTTCACCAAGCTTCTGTCAGTAGCAGTACCCGGCAGCACCCAGAATATAGGACCTTCCCATACAGGGGTTCCTTCTGCCTCCTCTCTGACAGAAGACAAAACATTTTCAGATTGCATTGAACTCAAACCCTCATCTTCACAATCCCCCAATACACAGACCCTTGCAATTGCATATCAGGCATAACAGACATAACATCAGATTGTCCAAATGAAGCCAACGGACTTCCAGGGAAACGGGGTCTGGGGGTCAAGGGTCGCACCTTGGGACTGGTGATGGACGGGGAAAGTGGGGTGGAAGGGGCAGATGACTCAGGGACTGGGGCCTCCGGTGACAAGGGGCCAGCACCAAAGTCTCAAGGGGCACGTTGTGGGAACTCTCCCCGGGAGGAGCAATGGCACAGTCCTGGATCAAGCTCATTTTGCCCCTCCCTCTGCTGTCATGGCAGCGGGCTTCAGCTAGCGCCTGGGCCTGAAGGGCCTCCCAGGACTTCTTCCGCTCCCTGCATGTCAGGAGGAAAGGATCAACTTGAAGGGTAGTACTCACCGGAGCGGCCTGGATCTTTCTGGAGCTCACCCGGCCGGGTGACTCGGCGGCCATTTTAGCTCCCAGTGGTGGACTAGCAACGGTTGTTGATGCAGTCATCAGGGGTGGTGCTGGCCGGCACTTCTGTTGACGCCGCAGATACAGCTCCGCAGCTTTCTGGGCTTGATCCCAGCAGGGATCTGTAGACAGAACAAGCAGCTCACCGCCATCTGTACCAGCAGCATTGGGTACGATGGAGGTAATGGTAGAGACCTCAATGATGTCATCAGCCTCTGTGCTGCTGACAGGCTTCTCAGCACACAAGCCCATTCTCTCATAATGGAGCAAGCAAGGCAGCCTGGCAGACACAACCACCAGTGTTTGAAGTGGAAGTAAATCTGGCCCCTCACTTCCTGTTGCTCCATGGAACACACTTAGCTCCTCCCCCTGGTAGATAGGATAGTCCAATCCAGAACAAGCAAAGGGGGAGGGGTTTGAACAGTTCCCGCACTTTCTTGCAAGCTGAAGATCAGCACAAGCTTGCAAAATGCAGAAATCCTTGCAGAACAGCACATGGCTTCCCTGGTAAGGTGGGAAACGCCATTTTGAGCACAAAGAGAGTCCATGCGGCCCCAGAGGAGCTGGAGTCGCCATTTTGAGAGCACAAAATACATGACATCCCTGTAGGAGCAGGAAACGCCAGATTGAACATAGTCCAGCACAGTGGGGTCTCCGTTTGCATTCAGGAGCCACAAATACATTTCTGTCCCTGAAATCTTTGAGTATCACGCACCCTGGGGTAGCATCAGGGAACCTCTCACACAGGGACAGCAGTAACTCTTACTGCTGGGTGCACAGGGACCTACAGACATTTCCCATGTAGTCCCTGCCCCCTTACCTCTCTCTTTGTTGTGGGTGCAGAATGGTCATCACTCTTCCCTGGTATAGCCTCAGGTCAGCCGCCTCAACTGCAGTGCCATTAAGGGACCGTCAGCTCCCTGGTGAAGCATCAGGGACATGTTTCCTTTTTCTTCTTAGATGGGGTGCACAGGGGTCATAGGCGTAATCCCAAGAGTTCCCTGTCCCCCTCTCTCTCCACTGTGGGTACAGGAGGGTGGCCACACTTCCCTGGGGACACCTCAGGTCAGTTGCCCCTGCTGCAGTGCCATTAATAGGCAGCCAGCACCCTGGTGAAGCCTCAGGAACCGGCCCCTATTTTCTTCTTGGTAATGTAGATGGTTGCACAGAGGTCCCTATGCAATCTTAGAGCAACCTCTGTCCCCTTGAAGGCATGTAAAGGCGTACGCTCCCTGGTGCATAGCCACCAGGAATAGTCCCACAGCAAGGTCTTCTTCATTAGGGTAACCCCCTCCCTGGGGGAGCTTCAATGAAGGGTTCCCTCACGGCAGAGTCTATGGCTGCTGTTCTGTGCTGCATACAAAGTCTTTGAAACTGCTGCATGGTCCTCTGTCGTTGAAAACCTGTCCCGTTGAAAAACCTGTCCTGTTGGAAAAACCTTTCCTGTCCTGGGGAGCAGACCTCATCTATGCAGCTCCTCCATTGTAACCCTTCTATGGTACCCCACCCGATATGAGATTGGGGGGTACACTCTTTCTGGTCACTCTGAGTGGTCTGGGTGCTGTGACCTGCTGGTAAACAGGAGGGCTGAGTGGTCCACGGTGTTGTGGGGAGAACCCAAGACAGGGACAGGAGGTGTGGTGTGGGACAGGTTACCTTGTTCTCTCAGGGTGTACAGTGCCTCCAGCCAGCAGGGATCCCCTGGGGTCTCCAGAGGAGAGACCCCCACTGACACTCCATTCTCCATACACAGGAACAGGGACACACACCGCAGCCTCTTTTCTCTTGGTTCTTTATTCAGCATGGATGTGCAGACAGCATACAGCATGATATCACAGGCATGGTGTAATCTCTGCCTCTTTGCTCATGGCAGCTTGAATTCCCCCCTCCTTACTCAGGTGGTGCAAGAGGGGGAGACCTCTTCTTAGCTTCTTATCTCTGTCAGTTCTCTCTATAGACTAACTCACACTAACTGAATTAGGGAATATGTCTCAATTTGAATATCCTCAGGGAGTGTCTCTAGCTTTGAATCATTACAACTCAAAGCTGGATACCGATTGGCTCACACACATCAGGGGGTGTTCCAACCCATATCCACTCTTTGGATTAACACATTCAAATGTTGCTTAGGTCTGCGCCTGAATATTGCTACATACTCAGAGCTGAAATGCAAAACAGACCAACTGGAGGAATTAACCTTTCCACTGCCTGTTCTAACAGGACTGACAGAGGAAAGGCCCAGAATTAGCAATAGCTGCCGAAGGCCAGGCTATACATATATATTTAGGCACTGTACTGTGTATGAGTTTCAATGGATGTGCACTGAACTCTGTCTGTGTTTTATGTTCTGTCTCTGGTTTTAAATATATATTGTCATGCTCAGTAGCACTCCTCTGTGACATTCATATGCTTATATATATGTTGTGGTTATTTTGGGGGTTTAATAGGAGCTTGTTAGGTGTCCAGTATTTTTACAATTCTTGTTCAGCTAGTCTTAGCTGATTGGAGGGTGGCAGCCTCCTACCTAATTGCAGCTTACCCCCTCCCACATTTAAATGGTTAAAAGCTCACTCCATAGCATCTCCCACTCTCAGGGGAACTTGCTTGCTTGCAGTATGATTGAGACAAATCTAATACAGAGTGCTTTTCCTGGTAATGTACAGGTTAATAAAAGCTTCAATCAGACTTAGAACTTTGCAACTAATATTGACAGATTTATTATAAATCATTCTTCCTGGTATTGCACAGGTTATAAAGAATTTATATTAGTGTTAGGGATCCTTGAGATGTGGTCTGCCGTGCAGTGACTCAGGGGCTTACAACAATTTGGCCAAAATGTTAAACTAAAAGACCATTTTATTTAATAGATATTTATACATATATATTTAGGCACTGTACCGTGTATAAGTTTCACTGGATGTGCACTGAGCTCTGTCTGTGTTTTATGTTCTGTGTCTGGTTTTAAATATATATTGCCATGCTCAGTAGCACTCCTCTGTGACACTCATATGCTTATATATATATTGTGGTTATTTTGGGGGTTTAATAGGAGCATGTTAGGTGTCCAGTATTTTTGTTCATTAGGTCCGTACATATTATATATGTCTAATTCTGCTACAGTATGTACATTTTAATTTGGCAATTTATTTAATGCTGTGTGCCATCTTCAGTTGTGTTATTAATTCAAATGGAAAGGATTTAATTATAAGGATTTCCACCCCTCCTTTTTTTCCTACCGCTGGGGAGTAGAAACAGCTTCCTACCCAATCCCTTTTAAGCTTTTTGCTTTCCTCATTATTTAGGCGGGTTTCCTGCATAAGTGCTACCTCTACTTTTAATAATTTTAAGTGTCTTAGTACGTTTCCTCTGTATGGCGGGCTTTAAACCTTTAACATTCCATGTTATTATTCCCATATGTTATTTGTTATTTTTGGATTCATTATTATTTGTGCGGTGTGAATCTTCCTTACTAATGTGTTTTTTCCCGCTTGATCATAGGTCTAGTTTTCTCATACAGTACATTTTGTTACCAGCTCTGTATTTTTCGGCCATCTTGGTATTCCAAACATAACAATAAACGTAAGTTAGAGGCAAAAGAGAATCCCTATAGATGCACTCACTAATCGTCAAACTATCAAAATAATAAAATGTTATTGATACTTAGAAAACATAAACCATATCAAACCTAAATTGTAGCGCATATCTGAGACAACTTATGGATGTAATATCTACTGAGTAAGTCTTCTATATAGCCATACACCAGAGGTAGTATAGTGGTGAAGTGGCTCCTATATTATACCCTGTATAGGTGTAGACCAGATGTCAGTTACTGACACTGATTGGTGTCAGAATACTGGAATGTATAGGTGGACAGTCAGGTAATGTCTATCTGCTATGTTAAATTATCAAATGATCAAGTGGTCTAAAATATTGGTTTAGACATGTCATCCAGATCCAACTTTGCGAGCAGTATAATCATCTGCTGCAGCAAGTAATTTTGATCTGATTCTTATAACCACAAGTATGGTGCAAAGAGTCTGTCACTATCTGCAAAAATAACTGTGATTGGTATATATACAGGAGGCTTAGCTGTTGCAAGTGTAATACAGGGTTAACAGAAACCGTGCTCTGTAATAAGATATAGAGTGTATACAGCTGAATGTAGTATTGAGTGCCACACTATACTGAGTTGCTGCGTGTTATCTCCTGGTGGGGGAGACGCCTGGGGAGACACCGGGTACTGAACACATGGACAGTCAGCTGACTAGCAGCCACTGCTCTTAACCCTTTTCCTTGCTAGTGGGATCCACGCATGGCCCACATCAAAGTTAACTGTTCTCTAAATAGTATATAGAGGCTGTACTCAGATAGGCCGGACAACTGCTTGGCGGTCGCGCTACTGACGTCACGCATTTTGATCCTGCTGGGAACTTCTTCGGGAGTGGGTTCTTCCCAGTGCCTTGCTAGTGTCTCCTGTCCAATCATCTCCCTTGTCTGAGAGCTGCTCTCATTCAGTGGGTATGAGAACTCAAAGTGGAGTGGCTGAGAAACTTGGCAAGGTGCCAAAAATTCCAGGCCATTTTGAATTGATAATGCCCGGATTTTTGACCAATCAGAGAGCAAGAATTTCAATAATGCCCATAATTTCAAACAATTGAACCAATAATATGTATTTTATCTAGATTCTTCTTCATACATATGGGTAATTTAATAATTGTATTATTTCTACTGACTTACATTATTGTGAGCATCTATAGGGATTCTATTTCTGTTTCTCAATTGTCCACTTTATCCCGATAGCACCACATGTAGTTTCTATTATATTTGTAAGTTGCTGAACAGGGTCTCCCCACCTCTTCCCCCTACCACCCCTTTCAATAGTTAAAATATTATGGCCAAAGTATTGGATTTTCTCGCATTTTCCCCCCCAAACCCGTTTTGCTGTGCAAAATCCACAAACAGATTTTGTCGGTTTTAATACACACGTATTCATCAAAAACCAGCATTGGATACAACACGTGGATGGATGTGTAGAATCCAATCTCGGATTCAGCAATCCGTTGGCGGATTCTTAAGAATCTAATCCGCCAACAGATTTCTGAATCCGCGGATTGAATTCTACAAATCCGTCTACGGGTTGCGGAATCTGCGTAGTGTATTGGTAATAATAATTAAAAATCCGTAAAACGCGAATCGGGCCGTTTTAAGATTGATGCCTGAAATTCGTGGACAAAATTAACCGGCCGATCCGCTGCGGATCCAAATTCGCCAAAAAAATTCGCCCATGGGATAATTTATTTGTGAGTTTCAATTTCAGCTTGGAAGAGTCCCAAATTTTCAATGACAATGTTGGGTCTTTCTTTCTTGTCAACCAAATTATATCCTCCAAAGGAACAGAGGCAATTAGGTTGGCTTCTAGATCTACCCATCTTTTAATATTTGATGGGCTGTGCCATTGCACCACTTTGGCTAGTTAACCCATTTTGTTGTAATGGAGGATTGGTGGTAAGCCAATGTTTAAAATCTCCTTTTTAATTTGGGACTTTTTGTGATTCCATACAAACTATTTTTTTATAAAGAGAGCAAATTCTTGGACCAGTATACGTATGGGGTAGAGTGTGAAATAAATATAATAGAAGAGGTAGAATGTTCATTTTTATTGCCCAGATCCAGCCTATCTATGAAATTGGGTAAGAGAACCATTGCAGTATTTATTTTTCTATCTTTTTAATAATTGAATATGTATAATGAATTAATAACCTTTGGAAGCTGTATGCCCAAGTATTTAAAAGCTTTTGGATCCCATTTAAAGTCAAAATTTAAAAATGTAAGTGCAATAACTTCATAGTTTGGGTAGGAAGGTTAATGCTTAAAGCTTCTGCTTTTGAGTTGTTAATCTTGAACGCAAAATAAGAGCTAAATGTGAACATTATCTAGAAAAGATTGGAAAGTGATTTGAGAGGCTTAGTAATAGTTAGAATTATGTGATTTGCGAATAGAGCAATTTTAAATTCTTCCCGTTGTTACTTTAAACCCAGATATATAAACACTATTCTGGCCAAGGCAACTAAGAGGCTCTATTGACCTGGCAAACACCAAAGGTAAAAGGAGGTACCCCTGTTTGTTCCCATTAGATATAGAAAATGAATCTGAGAAATGGCCATTAAATGCTATGGAGACTGTTAGTTTTTGATACGTATGAGATGCCTTCCATGAAAGTTTTACCCACACCCAAATGTATCAAGAGAACCAAACCTAAAATCCCAGTTCATCCTGTCAAAAGCTTTTTCAGCATCAAGCCCAAAGACTGCACAGTCTGCGAGTTCGCCACTGGTAATCTACATGATGTTGACTAGTCATCTGTATTGTCAGAGGCTTGTCACTGCGTATGAAACCCAGCAGGTCTGGGTGAATAATTCTTCCCTTATTGAGGCATGGTTAAACATTTCCCGAATCAATTTGTTTCTAATTGAATATATCTGAGATTGGGCCATTTTTAAATTTAATTTTGTAACCAAAAGTCAGTATGCCTAGTAGCCCTGCTAGTAATATTTTTGTGCATCAACCGCATGGTTCTTTCCACTCTGACTCTGATGTCATGGATTTCTCAGAGGGGTTTAACTTACTGGAAATAGATATTCTGCTTTTTTTTTTAAATTCTTGAAACAACTTGTTAATTTCCAAGTCTTTTTCCCATTACTTTTCTGCTTCAATTGCTATCAATAATTGATATTAATTGCCCCCTAACAACTGCCTTATGGCCATCCAAGAGGGTTATTTTAGATATTGAGTTAATATCATTAATTTAAAAATAAACCTTTAGTGCCTGACATTTCTACTACGATCTCCGAACTACATAACATAGGTGTAGTTCCTCAGAAGTATGCTAAATGAGGTCAAAATACCTTATCTTGCCTAATTAGGTAAGGGATGTTATTTTTCCTTCTTTTTAACAGGGATCTTCAAAGCTAATCCTATGCATAAATAAAGTCCATTAGCAAAACCTCTATTGTTACGTTACCTGCATTTTCCAATACACTGCACATGTGCATTGGTCAAACTTTAAGGTACATTGTTAAGGTAGCATTATTAACAAAGATTTTAATGTGTGTTACCAAAATCTAATGCAAATCTTTGTACATTTCTAGATTATATCATTTTTACACGTATTCATTCTTTCACTTATTATATGGTATATACTATAATAATGACTGTGTAATACTGTACAGTATGAGAGAAACTGCCTCTAAATCCAGCAGGGTTCATTGCAGACAGGCAATTAACTAGACTCCACCTGGCCACATTAAAGCTCTAAGAAAAGCTTCCTGTTGGAAACAGGAGAGAGATTCCTTAGTTCACAATTGGACTGACACAGGAAAGCAGAGAAGCCTGCACGCAGACATTGTCTTGAGCACAAAGGTGTGCTGAGATCCAGACACCCAGAGACCTATATTTCCTGGACACAGAGGACCCAGGAACCTGCCAGGGACTGACATGGAAGGCTACCTGCTTAAGGTACTTCCTGAGACTTTTGGGTGATAGACTGGTAATGGGAATATCCCTCCAGTCCTGCACATAGGGTCTGGGGAAGTAAGTTAGCCCTTACAAAGGGATAGGGGTTTGTTTTTTGTATGTTTTGCCTGGACAAAGGAACAGGGTCAATAATATAGGGCCACGATATAATTACACCCAAAATGGTCTCCATTATATGTACCTCTGAACAGATCTCTTACAGACAGTATAAAGTATAGGTGTCAGGGCCGAAGCAACCACTAGGTGACCTAGGTTGTTGCCTAGGACGGCAAAGTTTGGGTGGTGGCAGCAGACTGCTTTCCTCTGCATCTAAACTGCAGCAGGACGTTCTATTCAGGTCAGTGGAGGGGGTGTAAAAATGGGGGGAAAGGGGTACAAAAACAGAGGAGTAGGAGGGTGCATAAACAGACAGAGAGAGAGAATATATATGTAGCCATGCCTGGTTTTGGCTACTAGTCTGCCCTCCCTGTCATGTAAGCCCGGGTAACAGTACAGGCAGTGGCATAACCAATCCTGGGTTTTCCCCACAGTAGCAGCTGTCTTGAGTGGCAGGGGAGGGGGTGAGAAAAGGCCAGTGTTTTGCCCAATCCTGGGATTTAGATCTTGTAGACGTCCCCAACACTACCGGTGGACGACTCAGCATCCTGTGAGCCAACAGGTAACCAGCACAACGCACCATGTAATGGCAGAATCTTCCAGAGGGTGGGGGAGACAGCGTTACATATATATGGTGTCAGGCAAGTACAAACAACATACAAAAGATTCTTGAAAAAAAATGGGGGGGAGGTGGTGGTGGTGTGGCGGGGGGGGTCATGGCTAAAGGTTTGCCCAGGGTGCCAATAAATGTATATTAATGTCCATCCTCCATTTATATTATACATTAGTATATGTAGCCCATGTACCCCCACCCAATCACAGATCGGGTACCCTAGGGTGTCTCAAGGTCTGGCTACATATGTCTGTGTGGTGCATACCTGCTGGCAACAGGTCTCCCGCGATGACATGGGGGACAACAGGACAGGTTCTGGGGTGGATGCCTTCGTTCTCTTTCTAATGGTGCAGTGCTTCCATCTGTAGTATGCCCCAGGGATACGGGTGGAATCCCTACCACAGAATCCCCTCCCAGGGATGAGAGATTCCAGTCTCCACACAAGTCTCTTTCTATTAGCAGCAGCTCTTTATTTGTCTCTTTAGTCAGTTGTATACAGACAGGTATCGCATCAGAACCAGTAGCCAACTGTACTCCTGTAGGATGTCCCTGCCTCTAATCTGGGCCTCAGCGGCACCCACAGTGGGGCAAGCTCTTCCCTTAACAACCTAGACAGGGTAAGAGTCACTTGGTCCACCTAACTATTAGCTATCCTCATCAGGGTCTAACCTGATCCTTCACTCTGTTAACACACACTCACTAGCTAGACTAACTCTCTTGATTCACTTAAACTCACACTACATAGGAAGTGCACTGCTCTTTATGATTTCAGCAGGCACTGCCCATGTGTCTCTTGATCTTGATTGGACACAGGGTCAGGGGACCTACCTTCACCATTCCAGAGCAAGTGCTGGAAGTGGGGCAAACCCATGATAACTCCTGGCAAACCTGCCCTTAAAAGGGATTACTGCACAGGAGGGGGATAGAAATATAGCCCATAATCTTACCAGGGCTACATATACATGAAATATTAATTAATATTTTTGAGGTATGTAGGGATATACATTATTGTACATCCATACTTTATAGTCATTATTACATTACATACCATATTAGTACATTCAAACATCACTTTAATTACAAAAAATATATAGTTTATGATGTTTCAGACATTTTTATGATTCATAATATATATCTTTGTATGACACATAACTTTTTGAAGAAGTTAAGTCCTATACTCAGCACATTCCAAGAAATAACTCAAAGATAATCAGGGTCTGATGTAATTAAGATAATAACAATATAGGAAGCGATCTAACAAAATAAAAATCCAAACTTTAGAAGAAATTTGCTGTGGTGCAGCTTGAAAAGTCGAAATTGTTCCCAATTCCCAGCAGTAGTGTTTCGAGCCATTTCAAACAACATCATATGTGTAATCCAGAAAGTCTAAGATTTATGGGTATTGATAAAATAGAATTAGGTAATAGGGGAGGAGATTTAATACAGAAAATATCCCAAAGAGAAACTCTATGGATTCATAAATTAAAAACATTAATGCCTAGTGGACTAAACATTAATATTGATTTGGGATGTTTCCTCACATACATAATTTATTTTTCACAAAAAATTCTATATTTTGATGATACATTAATTTTGAATAATCTCACAAGTTAGAAATATATAGTCACATTTATTATAAAATACACTACTAATATGATCACTTTTAAATTATATAATCACAATTATTATAAATATTAATTTAATACTAATTTGTTAATTAATTATTTACACTGAATTAATTCATCACTGATCCAAATTAATATATTATTGTTTAAGGGAGATACTGACTATTGCATTTAGCAATCAATTGATGGCCAAACTTCCTCACATATAAACTAGTATTAAAGTGGATAAAGTCTAAATTAAGTAAATTTCTGTGATCCCATTACTATTGTTGTCATGATTATCGGTTATTAGTATGGTATGTTTAGAAATGTTTATGTACTCATTTATTATTAATTTTAAGTAGATAGTATATATGATTTTATGCATAATATTACATGTTTTATAGACCTTCGTTATATGTGCTCCTCTCCATGCAATTGAGTTATAATTAAAGAAAGTTATGTAACACTTCTGGTGAAGGAGGGATATAAAAGGAAGGGACACCAGGACATACTATACTTACCCCTGACGAAGAAGGACTACCTTTGAAATGCGTAGAGTTGCCGGGAGGACCAGTTTCGGTGTGACACCAGGAAACCGGAAGTGACGTAGAACGCCGGCTGGATCGGCGGTGGATGTCGCAGAGACCGGAGAGAGTAACGGAAACACACAAACTGCTGTTGGTTTAAATAAAGTATTTCTATTTTTGCGCAGTCCATCCAGCCTTTGCAGTCTTTTTGCCCTGCAGTGCCCGCTGCTTCCTCTCTCTTCAGTGAGAGTTTTTTCCCCTTGATGTAATTAAGGGCAGCTTTTTGAACGTACTAAATATTGTAGCTTTAATATCATGTGCTAACAGTAACTGAGGTCTGAGGATCTCCGTTGTTAGGTAAACTGCACATTACTATATGTTCTGCATATGAATAAACCTAAGGTCCATAAAAATCTGAGGAGCTGTAACTTTTAAGGAAAATACCAGGACATAATTGTGCTAAGCAACTGTGGAGGTATGCATTATGAATACGGTAAATTGAGATAACAGAATGTTAAAAAATGTGCAGCCTTGTAAGGATCTATCCCATAGATTCATTAAGTCTCCATCTCCTTGGTTTCCAAGCAGGGCCCCAGTTGTTAAGATAACTGTACCATATTGTGGTCTGACCATGCTGTGGGGTTGATGGTTGCCAAGACCAAGTGTTAGAAAGGGCGCGTCTATCATAATGTTGTCTATTCTCGAACATTAGAGAAAAAGGAGTAGTCCTTTACTTCAGAATTAAGGATTCCCCAAGCATTCAGGAGGGCATGATCTGTAAACAGCCTTCGAAGCCCTTTGGCTACTGAGGCATGCAATATGGGACCTGATTGATCTAAGGGTTGAGAGCAATGTGAAAATTCCATCCTACTATTAGAGGCCCTTTTTTTATCCAACTTCTCATATAAAGTCTTAAAGAATGTGTTTTTCTCAGATTTTGGAGTGAACACATTTAGCGTGACCTCTTCTACATTTAGGACTTTGACATATCTTCCTCGTTTATCTGCTTTAATTGTATGTGTGTTAAAGTTCAAATTTCAATGAAGTAGAATGGCTTCTTCGCGTTTCTTAAGACCCTCTGAGGATTGGTATATTAGTTGAAAGTACGTGCTATATAGAAATTTCTGATCTTTAAACAACAAATGAGTTTCTTGTAGATTAACAACAGCACCTCACCACCTCTGATAGAACTAGTTTTTGCTTTTGAGGGTATTGATTCCTCTAACATTTTGAGAGATCAACTTTGGCCCCATTGAGCGAATTGGTTAGGTCTCACTAGTATGTGGCTTAAGCTATTAAGGTGCATAAAATCTTGCAATAAGTGCCAGGAGACAAGTAGAAGTGCAAGGGGGAACCTAGATACATTGTCATGCCATCTGGTTTGGGGGTAGTAGTCTCTTGAAGGGAAAAGATACGGGATGTGTTGGGCTTCATGAACTTGCATGCATGTAGGAACACAGCTTTCATTTAAAAAAACCATAATTGTTAACTTCACAACAATAAAAGTGCAGCTCTCGGTCCTTGAACCATGACCCATTTTTCAGGATCCCTGGGTGAGTATATTTTGACTTCAGTTAGAACACTGCAGAGTTATTTAAGCAATGTAGAACTATTTGTCGCTCCTTTTGTTCAGGGCTCACCCAGAGACTATCTTAAAGAACACTCCAAATATAATACAATGTAAACCTTAAAGTGTTCTGTATAAGTAACAGGGACTAATCCCTGTTTAAATAAAGCAGCCTCAGAGCTCTGAGAATTCAGCAGAGATAGTTGATTGCAGCCACTCAATTAACTAGTCTCAACCTGGACAAATAAGAGCTCTGTAAAAAGCCTCATGTGAGACATAGGAGAGAGATTCCTTAGCTCACATTTGGGCTGACAGAAGGAGAGCAGAAAAACCTGCCCACAGACACTGTCTTGAGAACAAAGGCTGTGCTGAGATGAAGACATCCAGACACCTATATTTTGTGGACACAGAAAACCCAGGAACCTGCCAGAGCCTGACATGGAGGGCCACCTGCTTAAGGTACCTCCTTAGACTTTGAGGTGATAGGCTGGGAATGGGAATATCCCTCCAGTCCTGCAGATAGAGTCTGGGGAAGTAAATACAGTAAGCCCTTACAAAGAGATAGGGGTTTGTTATTTTGTTGTTTTATTATGTTTTACCTGGATAAAGGAACAGGCATAATAAAGCCAAGATTTAATTTCACCCTAATCAGTCTCCATTAAATGTACCTCTGCACACATCTCTTACAGTATAATAGAACTTTAAACTGAAAACATTCAAACGCTTGGCGAAATCTTTTGGATAAAGGAAAAACACATGATAGACAAACAGATATAGGTTATGAACAGTTTCATGGAACTTTCTGCTGCTCCGTGGTCAGTTGCCTGGGCTGCTTAAGCTGCCTCTTTTACTTGACAACCATAGCCAGTCCGGGTTTGAAGGTCTGGGACACCCTGACAGTCTTTGGCATGTCCCTCTGGTGCCTCCAGGTCCTGGAGGCCTACGTTATGAAGCAACGCTAGACCTTCTCTTTTACTGCCTCACCGATTTGGTTAAACCATTGTGCATGACTATCACTCAGCAAGGGAAACCCATCTATATCAAATCTGTGTTGTCTCACCATTACCGTGATGTCACTGAGGTTTTTCCTCTTTTGCAAGGTCACCACAGCTAATTCACTAAAAATGTGTAGAACATCCTCCATTATAATTTATGTTGCATCTCTTGCACTGTACTGTAGCCTTCAGGATGGCGTCTTTACTTTTATAATAATGGAGTCTAACTATTAGGTTTCAATTTTTTTTTATCAGGATAACATTACTGTATTTCAGCGCTCTGTGTGCTCAGTCAATCATGATTTGGTCTTTGTTTACCTCCAGTAGTAACTTGAAACAAGTATGTGTCAAGGTATACTGTATCTACCGAGTCTGGTATGTTTTTGATGTGCAGATTATTTCAACGCAATCTATTTTTTTATCTACAATCTTTTCTAAGAGTGTGCACTTGCCTGCGAAGAGTCAAAATCCCTTGATCAACCATGTCTGAAACTGAACACCTCTTCTAAACTGAGCTCCACAGCATCTGTTCTTTTGCCATAAAGGTGAGTTCACGATTAATGCAATACATAAATTATTTTAAATTTAGATTGAAAAGTTTATTGAATTTTTAACATAAAATGGGACATATCTTGCCTTGTTGGAGGGTATTTACCTAGGCCTAGCATTGATTGAGCAGGTTAATTCAGAGCAGGTTATTTCAGAGCAGGCTATCCTAATTAGCCTGCTCAGCTGACTCGTTAACCCTTTAAGAACCCTGCAGTACACACCCCAAGAGATCTCTCTGTGTCATGCAGGCACTGGATCCTGGACCACTGTGGAGAGATGCCTGCATATGGATTTTAAAACTCCCCTCCACCCGTTCTAGCCAAGAGAGGAGGAAGCTTTGGCCTGAAGGTGACTGACCTCCACACTGTTTTGTCTTTTACTGTTGGTAAGGGGCTTAGCAAACAATCCATTCCATATAGGATCTAGGTCTGTTTTGCTGATCACTAGAACTGAGAGATTTTGTGGGTGGTCTGACTTTTGATCCCATCTCTTGACTGGAGTGTTTAGGAGTGTTGCAAGAACATTTCCCCATCCATTATGGGACTTTGGGAGTATTTGGGGTGTCCTGGTCGTGAATTCGTCAGCAAAGCTCAGAGTTCAGACGGCCATCTACCTCAGTGTCTCGTTTGTTTAATGTTTTTCTAAATGATTGCAATTTTTAGTAAAACAAAAACAAAAAATCAGAAGATGAGTTTTCTTGGGTTTGGCTCAAATTGTGCTTGGATTCAATTTAGTATTTTGAGGACAATCAATTTAATTAAAGTGACCATATTAGTCTAATTGCAATAAGGCAAAAAATGAGTAGTTCTGTATTACATGAGTATTGCTTACCTGAGGAATACAGTAAAACTGTTGCAAGCTTCTTCTAAAATATTAATTGTTAGTCCAAAGAAAGAGGATATAGTAGTTAAGAAACATTGGTTGTTTTTAAAACAGTTTGTTTCTGCTAACCAAACCTTGTATCTTTGAAAACGTAAGTCTAGAGATTTAAACGTTGTTTATATATTCTTGCATGATCAGCATAAATATGAATAGAGACAACCTTAAATGTAGAAGGTGAATCATTTATACATTCCAAAACATTGAGAGAAACCTCGGAAAGACCCAAGTTTTATCCCAATGATTAGATTGTGAACTGGAGACAGACACACATGGAAAGATCCCTGGTGAGTAGAAAACTGATATGAGAGAATATTGCCCAACATTAGAGAATGTAAATACGTTCAGTAAGATAATATAATAATGTCCACAGTTAAAAAAAATTGCGAAATAAAGAAAAACTGCACTTGTTAACTTCAATCGATTAATTTAATTATAAAAACAAAATCATACTGTAGGTTTTTCAAGTTTTTTTTTAATTTAAAACCAGGTTTGGATCATTTTAATAATTACAGATTTATATTGAGGAATTAGAATATTTTTGAAGTTAGACACAGTTCCTTTGGCACCTCTTAGGTGAATAGAGATGATTTTGGTATAGTGATTACTTTTAAAGGAAGACACTATTATTCAACAGCAGGTTCTTTCACAAGGACACATTGTGAATCAATGTTTTAGTGGCTGTATTAATCCTGGGAAAGTCTGGATTTGATGTATGAACATTTTTGTTAATGGACCAACAACAGACATCTTCATAGATGGAATGATGGACACATGAAGAATACACGTGTGAGTAAACTAAACTACTCTATAATTTTATCTGTGAATAACTATCTTGTTAGTTCAATAAAACTAACACATCTATGACGAATCTAAAGAGACATATTAATATTTAAGAACCTTTCTCAAACCTTTCCTCTGGGTACCCCAGTTTTTAGGAATAACCAATTACTGACGTTCAATAATGCTTTGTTTATAAATGAATGGGATATTCGTTGGTTAAACGCAAAATATGGCTTGTATGGGATTTCTTTGGGATCGGGTGGAATACTGCTCTAGAAGCTCAAATAGAGGAGCTACTGTGTATACTGTAGCACAACATATTTATTAAATATAGCATACAAAGAATGGCTGCACATTTAGACACAAATTAATCTTTGCATGACTGTAAGACAGGGTGGTTTCCCAGAATCATTGATATCACAATATGTCATTGATGATATTGAACAAAGGTGTTAAATTGTAACACTTTAATTCACTATTGTCTGATAAGGGGTATCAGAGGTTGATCCAGCCATTCATGGTATGTACAGGTGCGCACATTTTTCACTAAATTTCACAAATCCGGTGAAATTTGCAGTTATTCTTTGTGCAAAAACATCAAGCTTTGTAAAAGAACTCACCAAGCATTAAATGTAAATGTGCAAGGTCATGTACTGTAGCCCTTTATATATTGCCAACTTTGCAAAATTCTGGCTAGAAGTAAGGTTATTTTGGTGAAATGGGTAAAAAAAACTTTGCATAATATGATGTTTTGCAAGAAAGAAAAACTACAAAAAAAAGTTGCTAGGCAAATTTAAACAAGAAAGAATGAGGCACAAACACCCTCAGGAAAAAAACCCTGTGTCTTGTGAACATGTGAATGAAAGTGAAAATGAGCTCCCTAAAATGCACTCTTAAGCAGTCCTTCCAGATTGAAAAGAGAGCTCCAAATGACCTAGTGAAAAATACCAAAAGAGAAAAAACCATAGGGCAAACTGTTTTAATAATTCCACTCAGAAAAAAATGAAATGCACTCACAGGATGGTTGATATAAAAGAGCAGTGGGTGTTAATTCCACCAGAACACTCACTCCTCTGAGGGAGGGAAGACACACACCAACCATACACAATCAATTTGGTGGAGTGTCAGCTTTTAAACCCAGGGGAAGGACTTATAACCCTGACCCATAACAGGGCAGGGTACTGGTACTGACAGGCATAACACTAAATACATGGGACCCAGCCAGTACCCTCCCCAGGTATGACATGCCAACTGCCAGTTTAGGCCTGCCCCTGGATAAGGCAACATAGTACCCATCCAGGCTGCAACTGCAGGCTAGGCCCTGTGCATGAGTTTAACCCTAACACTGCCTGTTCCTATCAGGACTTATAGTCTTGAGGCCAGAACGGTTTTGAGAGCTACATCCCCAACAGGATCATACATCATTGTTGTATTACTTGCTATATTGTATAGTGTATCTTTGCACTTTTTTGTTCTGGTTTATCACTGAGGCAAATTTAAAGACATTTACAAATCTCTCAAATAGAACAGTCAAAAGAAAATAAATGACCTACATCAACTGTCTGAGTAAATTGTCACACTAATCCCATTCCACTAATAAAATACTAGTGGGGTGCTAACTCTTGCTGTGTATAACAATATAGCCAACAGGATTATAAATTCCTTAATATCCACAGCTAGTTTAACATTTGCATTACTTGGCATAATTAGAAAGTGTAATGAGTGGCAATTAAGTGGCTCTCTAAAATATATTATTTTTTATTTTAGACCTTCTAAATACAATTGAATATAATTTCATAAATTGAATTTAAAAAGTTGTGTGTGTGCTGATCATGTGTATTTTAAGTGAAACTTCTTTGTTTTTTGTCACTTTTTTTTTACAGAAATTGTATTTGTAATGGTAAGGTTTTAATTAATAATCAAAACACAATTTCAGTGCCAAAATGCAAAGAAGTTTGATTTAGAATGCATGTTTTAGCTATTTGCACTTCTATATTTATAGTAACTGAATTCCTTCTGTGTGTGTGTGTGTGTGTGTGTGTGTGTGTGTGTGTGTGTGTGTGTGTGTGTGTGTGTGTGTGTGTGTGTGTGTGTGTGTGTGTGTGTGTGTGTGTGTGTGTGTGTGTGTGTGTGTGTGTGTGTGTGTGTCTGTCTGTGTGTGTCTGTCTGTGTGTGTCAGTCAGTGTGTGTGTTATTTATTTATAACATGTTTTACCAGGAAGTAATACATTGAGAGTTACCTCTCGTTTTCAAGTATGTCCTGGACATAGTTTATATGACAAATAATACGTGGTTACAAATACAGTTACATAAATGAACAGGGTATACATTATATACAATACATTGCATGCACAGTTAGAGAAGATGTATATTATAGGCTTATGTAACAGTTACAGACCAGATTAAAATGTGAGACAGCCTTAGTTTTGAAAGAACTTAAACTGGTGGTGGATGTGAGAGTCTCCGGTAGGTTGTTCCAGTTTTGGGGTGCACGGTAAGAGAAGGAGGAGCGGCCGGATACTTTGTTGAGCCTTGGGACCATGTACAGTCTTTTGGAGTCAGATCTCAGATGATAAGTGCTGCATGTGGTAGGGGTAGGGAGCTTGTTCAGATAGGTGGGTAGCTTGCCCAGAAAGTATTTGAAGGCAAGACAGGAAAGGTGAACTTTGCACCTAGACTCGAGTGATGACCAATCTAGTTCTTTGAGCATTTCACAGTGATGTGTGTTGTAGTTGAAGTGGAGAACGAAATGACAAATTGAATTGTAGAGGGTGTCAAGTTTGCCAAGGTTGGTTTGGGGTGCCGAGCCATATACTATGTCTCCATAGTCGATAATTGGCATTAGCATCTGCTGTGCAATACACTTTCTGACCAGCAGGCTTAGGGAGGATTTGTTCCTGTAAAGTACACCTAGTTTGGAATAGGTTTTGGATGTCAGGGCATCAATGTGCATTCCGAATCTTAAGTGGGAGTCAAACCATATGCCCAAACATATGTCTGTGTCTGTTATTCTCAGGGTCCTGGCCCCCTCTCTCCTGACCCCTCCCCCAACCCCCGAGTAGCTCACTGGATGCTCAGCAGCTCACTAGGGGGAGGGAAGGGTGTGCTCGGTGGCTCACGGGGGGGATGGATGCTCGGCAGCTTGCGGGGGGGATGGGTGCTCGGTGGCTAACGGCGGGGCAGGAGGGGGTGCTCGGCAGCTCACAGGGGGATTGGAGGGGGTGCTCAGCAGCTCATGGGTGGCAGGGGGTGCTCGGCGGCTCAGGGGGGGCGGGAGGGGGTGCTTGGCAGCCCACTTGGGGGATGCTCAGCGGCTCACTGTGTGCTTGACGGCTCACTGTTTGCTTGGCGGATCATTGGGGTGGTGTTTGGCGGTTCACGGGGGGTCAGTAGGACATGTTTGGAGGCTCACTCGGCGTAGGGTGTTTGGCGGCTCACTGTGTTTGTGTGTGTTTGTGTTCCTCCTGACTCCTGCTGGTGGAAGCTGGCATAATTCAGCGGCAGTGACTGTTGCTGATGGCCTCTTCTGCCAGCAGTGACGTCACTTCCGTTACCACTTACTTCCGTCTCCATCAACTCCATTCACTGCCACTGAATTTTGCTCATGTGGTAGGTGCCGCTAAAGAAGTTTCACTTCAAAAACAACAACAAATCAGCTGGCCAGAAGAGTCTTATACTGTGTTTCTCAACCAAGGTGCCATGGTACCCTGGGTTGCCGTAATCCTCCAACAAGGGTGCGATATGCCCTAGGGGAAACATTTTGCAGGCTTCTCAGCCGGCGCCTCCTGTGCTATCTGGAGACTGAGCAGCTGTGATCCACCTCTAAAGTACTTGCTCTCCTCACGCAGCCCAGCACAGAAAAGAGAGGCCAATCACAGTTTTCAAGCTGGGAATGTGGAGTTTTGGGTAGAGAAAGGTGATGAGTGTGCTGCTATGTGAAAAGGGGGCTGGAGGAGGTGAGGCAGTTTGAGAAAAAGGGTGTGTGTGCTCTGCAAAACGTGAGGTGTACTGTATGTGGAGTGTGTTGAGCATACGGGTGAGTATGAAGTGTGAGTTTGGAAAAATAGGGTGAGTGTGGTTTGCATGTGTGAGGAGGGTGAGTGTGGTGTGAGTTAACAAGAAGGGTTGCGTGCAGTCTGATGAGCACGGGGGCCCTGAGATTTTAAAAATATACCGGAGGTATCCATGCTCAACAACGGTTGAGAACCACTGGTCTAATACATGTAAAGGCTAAACAGCAACTGCTTTTCATAAAATACATAAATCCCTGTTACAATAATGAATTAACTCTTGTACAGTAGCAGCAAATGTTCACAATAAGAAGTAAAAGTATATAGTCGCGCTGTTTACGTCTTAGCTCCTCTGAAACCACCATAACTAAATGCCAGACCATTCACAGGCTCTTACAATGCATTGTAGCTTCTAAACCCCACATTTTTAATGCGAAATTACAAAGTTAATGAATATTGTAATAAGATTTAATTTAATGATGGGCCATACTTTCTTCCGGAAAACAGGAGCAGTGGAGAAAGGAAGAGACAACTAGCTTGCTATTAGATACCCCGACTACACATAGAGAGGGCAGCTATAATATGAGCATATAACGAGGACTTTATAGCAGGATGTGTTTTTTCTGGACAATTTACATAAAGGAGCTGATGCATAGAATATGTCACATTAAAGAATTTGATCAATCACACCTTACCAGAGGCACCTACGACAGGCTATTAAAGGTGTGGGCTACAGTATAACGCAGGGTCTAGGAGCTATGAAGCATTGAATGAGCCGGTGAAGGGGCCAGCACTCAGGAACAGCTGATTGGCATTGTGTTTTTTTTTTTATTATGCTTATAAAATTATTATAAAATATTTTTCAACAAGTTCTTTTGACAATATAAAATATATATATAATATTTTATAGATCCCTACGATGTCCTCCTATAATACTACTTATGCTATGTAATGCATACAGTAGCTATGGGTATTAAGGATTTGATATTCCTGATTTTGGATTTATGTGCACATCTCTACTTGTACAAATGTAGAAGGCATTATTGAGCACACCCAGTTGCACGCTGAAGTGTACAGTTCAATAGCGTGTTAGCCCTGTCCCTTTTTTTGCACATGCCTAATGGTTTAACAGTGGAAGATATGCCCATTGGCGCATTGTGTGTCCCACTGCAATGCACCAGCCAGAGAAATAATGGCGGCTACATATGGAAGCTAATGCTGGCTCAAGCTCTCATAACTCTTATCGGAGCTTGGTGACTTCCCCTTAAAGGGTATTGTATGAGCTTACTTTCCATAAATATTTTTTATTTAAATTTGCAAATGTATCCTATAAACTGGCTTTAATTAATTCATCTTCTGACTCTAAATGTAACATTGTGCTTTTGGAAAAATCTTACTTAGTTGTTTGTGATCTAAACTGGGTCACAGGCACAGATCAGTATTGACAATGTCTTACAATTATTGTATTTCTGTTTAACAGAATCCAGCTGTACTGCTGTTCAGCTGGTGGAGGCATAATAAGGAGGAGACAGATATTTCCTTGCAAGTAGACTGCAAGGTTAGTTCAAAGAGTGATAGAGTAAAATCAGCTAAGTAACAATAAATGTGTTAATAATATTAATACATCCAATGTGGTTATTTAGAGCCAAAACCTTGATTAAGAAGGAAAGGAATCTTCACTTGTTTTAATCAACTTTATTAGCAACTTAAAAAAATATTAATAAAACATGAACACACAATTTGCTAAATAATACAGTAATATAGACTGATGCACTAACGCAATATTACATTACAAAGCACTTTTACTTCAGTACAGCACTTGGTTAATTAGTTGCTAACATAAAATAATATGCACATGAAAAGCAAGTACTACTGCAACAGCTGTATCCAGTACTGCTTTGATGACACAACTGTTTAAGTTTGTTCATTTTACATGAAACATGATGAGAAGTTTTCTCTTACTCCTGCAAGGCTAAAATGTTTACTTTTTATTTGAAGCAATCAGCACTCTCTCAAGTAAAGCCCTACAGTAAGGTTTTCAAACTGCAAGAAGCAATTAATCTCAGTACAATGACTGCAGATTTTTTTTTTTACTAACACTGTACTATTTTGTAGCATAGCATACCTAAATATTGCAGTTCTCAAACTTTTCCTTTTAATTATCTATTCATACTGCCAGCCCCCCTACACTACCAACAGGATTACAGTTTTTTGTTTAACAGTTGGCAGTTTCTCATATCTTCAATGCTCCTCTGGCTAATTTCTACAATTTTGTGATTCAAAAATGTTCCCTTAGCTTAGATAACTATGTAAAAAAAACTATGTAATCACAAAATATTTTACCTGTATCTCAAATGTGTACAATCAGCTCTGGTACATAGCAGCCATTAATGCTACTGTATTGATCTATCACGCACTTCCAGAGTTTCCATACAAAAGCTCTGTTTGCTTTGAAACTCAAAGAGAAATCTTTGGGGGATGTGTATCAACATGGTGCATCTTATTTCAAAACATGGAGTGAAATTGTTAATCTGCAGTGATTTGTGTCAAAAGAATGTATACGAAGCTTGCTAATCTTGTTTCTTATGTTTCTTATATATGTGTGTATATATGTGTGTGTGTGTGTGTGTGTGTGTGTGTGTGTGTGTGTGTGTGTGTGTGTGTGTGTGTGTGTGTGTGTGTGTGTGTGTGTGTGTATATATATATATATTTTTATATATATATATATATATATATGTATATGTATATATTTATATATATATATATTTTTTTTTATATATATATATATATATATATATATGTATATGTATATGTATATGTATATATTTATATATATATATATATATATATATATATATATATGAGAAAAGAGAAGAAAAAAACAGGCGCACACCTAGTGCATTAACGTAATAACATCATTTTTGGAACTTAAAATCAAGCAAATGCCCACTCACAAAAGTACTGTATAAATAAGCAGGTATGAGATTGGCTCTCATGTGCCAGCAACGCCATCCGATTTGAAGTAATAGCGTCATCCCGTGTCTCTCCTTCGTGTAAGCGGATGGCCGGAAGTGAAGTCCTTCCAATTCGGTGTTCAGTGTATGGAGTCCCTCCGGGAACCAGCAGCTCAAGGATTCTTGTGCCGGCAACAGTATCATGGGAGAACAGGAACCAGTGTCGCATTACCAGCAGTACCAAAGTTCATAGGCAAGTGACGGCCTCAGTTAGACCATGCCCTACGCGTTTCGTCATCTGTGATGACTTCATCAGGGTTATCTCTAATCTTTAGTCTATATACATTTAATAATTTAAAGTAAATCTGTCCGTATAGAACTCCTACAATATTAGGAGAAAATATTCAGTAAAGTAAAGGTACTGTATAGCTCTGAAAGTTAATACAGAATGCTGCAATATATTTTTGTGTGAATCACGATTAATATATTGTGTAGTTGACAACACCATCGTTTTTCTACTTTATTTTTCTATTTCAGTTATCATTTTGTAAATAATAATGGAATACAAAGAATTATTCATTCTATAACTTAGACAATGTCTATTGTGATGTAGCTAAAGGAGAGAGATTCACAAATGAAACCGTTTTGTAGTCCTCTCGTACCCGTGCCAATTATTGAGGTTCCTTTTGAGTGCATCAGTTTGGATCTCATAGTCCCTTAGCCTAAGTCTGCACATAGCCATAAACATATCTTGGACATTTTAGACTATGCCACAAGATATCCTGAAGCAGCTCCCCTTAGGAATACGTCTGCTAAATATATATCAAAGGAGTTAATGCTGTTTAGTCAGGTCGGTATCCCTAAAAAGATTCTAACTGATAAAGGAACACCTTTTATGTCCCGCCTTACAAAAGAGCTGTGCCAACTATTTAATATAAAACACTTACACACCTCGGTCTATCACCCTCAGACAGACAGCCTAGTGGAGCGGTTTAACAAGACTCTTAAAAGTATGCTATGGATGGGCATAGACAGAGATGGTAAGAACTGGGATTTCCTGTTACCATATCTTTTTGCTGTAAGGGAAGTACCTCAGGTTTCTACTGGCTACATCCCCTTTGAGTTTTTGTATGGAAGACATCCCCGAGGTATATTACATATTCTTAAGGAAACGTGGGAAACTGAGTCGACCCCCACATCGCAGCATAGTGGAGCATATTATGTAAATGCAAGATCATATTTCAGCAATGTTACTGATTGTACAGCTCTTCGTTCTCTATACCTATCAAAAATTCTTTCAACTTACTTTCTCCGTCCCCCCAAATTAGATACACATCATCGATGAAACGACGCCAGAGGACCAGGCCCTCCCCAAGCTCTCCATTCGGCCAGATGTTATCTTCCTCCCATGACGCCATGAAGAGGTTGGCGTAGCTCGGGCGAACCTGGTCCCCATCGCCGTTCCTCGTTTCTGCAAGTAATGACTTCCCTCATACCAGAAAAAGTTGTGTGCAAAATAAACATAATTGCATCAATAATGAAATTGGCTTGTACATCTGCTAGGTCTGCATCCTTCAATAAAAATCTTTTTATGGCTCTGCATCCTTTTGCGTGATCAATTGATGTGTATAGCGACACAACATCGCATGTTGCCATTATGAATTGTTTCTCCCATCTCACCTTAGAGTGTTTAGTAAATCTGTGGTGTCTTTCAAGTAGGTTTTTTGTTGTGTAACATATTTCTGGAGGAATATATCTATGTACAGCGACAAATTGGCTGTTAGTGAGTCAATCCCCTAAACTATAGGTCTGCCTGGGGGATTGACCTCACTCTTGTGGATTTTTGGCAGTTGGTAAAATACCGGAACTTTTGATTTGTCACTGTACAGAAACTTATATTCCCCCTCGTCTAGTACCTCCATGTTCTTCCCCTTCTCTAATAAACATCTCAACTCCTCAAATCCATTTATTGGATTCTTATTCAATTTAGTGTATGTTTCTTCATCCCCCAGTAGTCTTAAAGATTCCTGGTTGTATTTATCCCTGTCCATTATGACAGTTCCTCCCCCCTTGTCAGCCTGTTTTATCACTAATTCCTCATTGTCTATGATTTCTTTCAAGGCTGTTTTTTCTTGTTTTGTAAGATTTTCTCTTAGTTTCTGTTTATGTGCCGCCAGGTTCTCAAAATCTGTATTGATCATCTGGAAAAAAGTTAAAAAATTCTTCTCTCCTTGATCACAATGATTGTGATACATGCTTGAAATACTTGTTTTTATTGTAAGTGTTCATTTTTAAACCCCATAAAGTCGAGTTTTTTATATTATACTGGTCTGCACTATGGTTATCATTTCTTTTACATACACTTTGCTGCGGAGCTGAGAGCTGGAGACCATATCACCTGGTGGAAAAATCTTTGTAGCAGAGACCATTGTGTGTCAAAACCGCTTGATTTTGACTTACATCTTGTAAGTAGGCATCACATATGAGCCAAGAAAGAACGCAGAATTTATAACACTTGATTTTAATTGTCTGCACTTAGATTGTTTTCTTGTTTTTTTGTTCATTTTCCCTCCATGCTCCCCCTGGATTACAACTGGAGAGTGACGATTTGTGGGACTAGCGAAACCAGTCCCCACCAGCTGGGTTTGAGCAGGGGGTTTGAACTATATAATAATACTTTCACGTTATATGAGCACATTATCACTGTTTAACAATCAATAGATTTGGTTAAAATATTCACTGTATATTACAAGTGCACACTAATAGAGCTAGCGCCGTTTTCTTCACCTTCACGTAGCACTGATTGTACAGCAACATATGCAACAAGCCCAGAGTTCGCACCAGAATTCCTATAACCAGAATGCCAGATTTAGGGTGATGTCCAGGAGATAAAGTTTTAGTGCTGTTGCCTATGGTAAAATGTACATTTTAGCCAATTGGCGGGCCAATACGGAGTCATAGAGAGTGTAGGAAATGTAAATTACAGAGTTAGCCAGCCAGGGAAGAGCAAACCAGAGCAGTTGTATCATGTGAACAAGTTAAAATCCTGGAAATAGAGGGAAGCTCTACTAGTGGAAACAAAAACTGTTCCCTCTGGGACACCTTCAATCGCTGATTGTAAGGAAAAGGGGGCCACGTCCCTTGCGGCGTGACCCCTCCTTACCCACTACCAGTACTGCAGCGGCTGCTGCCCCCCGTCGCTACCCATGCCGCCGCCCAGCGCATACCTTGAACTCTGCCGCAGCCGCCATCTTGGATTCTGGTGCTGGTGTTACAGAGCACACACTTCCTTCAAGGATTTATAGCGCACTCATTATGCCTGTCTCCGCTCCCCGCTCGGCGTGGGAGTCTTCACCATGTCTCCAGCACTCTCAGCTGTGCTCTACTACTTCCTGGTCTCTCAGCCACTCACGAGCAACTCCTCGACACGCCCCCGCCATTCCCCTCATCCGGATTGGTCACTGCCACTTTAAATATCCTGCTTTGATTTCACTTCCTTGCTCTGCATAGCTCCTTGCTACCTGTGTTGCCTGAAACCTGTGTCGTGCTCTCTTTGTGTTTATTTCCAACAGCTACTGACACGGCTCATCTGAATACCCCCTCTGGCTCCTGAACTCGGCTTTTCCTATTGACTACTCTACCTCTAAGACCCTCGGACTCTGCTACGGATTCTTATAAATGGATCATGCTCCTCTAAAGTACTTGCGCCAGAATAGAGAAAGGAATGCCTGGGTGATTCGCTGGTTCATTAGTCTTCAAATGTTCCATTTTACTGTAGAACACAGGGCCAGCTGCAAACACGGGAATGCAGATGCATTATACTGGGTGTATGCCAAAGATGAAGTGCATGAAGGGAGGTATTTAGAACCCAGTACCTTCGTAGGCTTGTACCCTTTCTTAACACTAGTTAATGGAGACATAGTATATGGCTCGGCACCTCAAACCCACCTTAGCAAACTTGACACCCTCTACAATTCAATTTGTCGTTTTGTTCTCCAATGCAACTAAAACACATCACTGCGAAATGCTCAAAGAACTAGACTGGTCATCACTAGAGTCTAGGCGCAAAGTTCACCTTTCCTGTCTTGCCTTTAAATTTTTCATGGGCAAGCTACCCAGCTATCTGAACATGCTCCTCGCCCCTACCACTTGCAGCACTTATCACCTGAGATCAGACTCCAAGAGACTGTTTATGGTCCCAAGGCTCAACAAAGTATCCGGCCGTTCCTCCTTCTCCTACCGTGCACCCCAAAACTGGAACAACCTACCAGAGACTCTCACATCCACCACCAGTTTAAGTTCTTTCAAATCTAAGGCTATCTCACATTTTAATCTGGTCTGTAACTGTTTCATACGCCCATAATATATATTTTCTTTAACTGTGCACGCAATGTCTTGTATATAATGTATACCCTGTTCATTTATGTAACTGTATTTGTAACCATGTATTATTTGTCTCACTCTGTGCCCAGGACATACTTGAAAACGAGAGGTAACTCTCAATGTATTACTTCCTGGTAAAATATTTTATAAATAAATAAATAAATAACTAAATAACGGGCTGCTGCTTTAATGGGGGAGAGTGGGAGAGAGGTTGAGAGACTGAAGGCTCTCTTTTGGTAAAGAACTTAGCTCTCCAGCTGTTGATAGTAGTTAACAAAGTGTTTGTTAGTGCTCTAGAGCAGAGTTCGGTATTTTGTTTGTTTTTATTTGTGTTTTGTGTCCTGTTGATGATAAACCTGATAAGTGAATCTTACTTTTCCTGCCTTTCATCTGAGAAAAAAGACCCTGCAAAGTGGCTGAGTTGTAATACTATATACAATTTGTGCCTCTACAGATGAGTACTACAGTAGCAAACTGATCAGTGTAAGAAGTGTTCATTGATGAATTCTTAATCATAAAAGGAACTCACAGACCAGTGTATCATTCACTGTACTTAATCATTAAAATGATTGTCTGTATAATGCACTGTTCTGTCTCATTCAGTATCATGGTGTTAACAATCTCCACAGGTGCAAATATAATAATTCATTCAGTTTGCTTAATTGGGTTCTTTGTGTATTCAATGTGCCTTCTTGTTGTCAGATTGGCTATTCAAGGTCTAACAAAGTGATATTTAGATTCAGCTGTTTAAAGTTAATGACCTTACATTTTAACATTTCATTACCAATGTTAGTTGGCAAAATAAATACTGCAATAGTATGTTAAATATATTTGTGCATTATTTACAACATTTATGTTAGGTAATCTTATTAGAAGATAATCTAAAACGTATGGTATTTGTATTGCTGCAATGTATTGCATTTTATTGTAAGAATTCTTATAATTGTAGTTTTAATTAAGGGTGTTTTTACACTTATTTTTCATTACGTAAAGTATAGTCAACTTGTTTTCTAACTGTGCCCATTATTTCATAGTCTAATGTCATATAATAAACATGTTATTTATTTTAAAATGTGGGGCATTTTTATGCTAAAAAATGAGAATTCATGAAAACTGTGCATCAATGATAGCATTGTATAACATTTATATTTTTATCGAATGAGTTACTGTAAATTTATTGAAGACTTACATTTGTTCACTACTCCTAGCTGGGACACAACTAATAATAACATCTTTGAGGTCAGAATTGTAAGCTAATTATTGAAATAAGACAAAAATGATTTGCTATTATTTTTTGGTCCCAATTGTTTATTAAATAAAATATAGAATGATAAACTGAATAAAAGTTAAATGTTTCTACTCATTGACACTAGCTTACAAAATATGACACTGAATTAAATATGCATCTGAAATAACTTCCAATATGAGCAAACATACTGTATATCAGTGTACTGTATTTGTCTTTATGGGTTATCCCTATTTAAGTACTGTATACGCACAGTATATCGTTAGATGTAGAAGGGAAATAGTAAGTCTTCAAATTGAATCCAACATGTACTCCAAAGGTACAGATGTAGCAGAGGTTATTGCTCTTGCTGGCACGTTTAGCCCATTGTTTTCAATTAGCCACATGTTGGAGCAGCTAACATGCTATTGCATCCACTGATGTTTGCCAGTATTGGAAACACCCTCAAACTAGCAGTGCACACATAATAGATTATTTAGCACAGATTTCTAACAATATAAAACATGGAGTTGTTTTATTCAGATTTTGAGGTTCAAAAGAAATGTCTCATCCACTTCAATAATAGCATTTGATATTTAAATACAATGGACCAACTATTATAAATGCATACAGGACATCTCAATGACGTACAGTAATTCAAATGTAAAATAAACTCATAATTCTGGGAAAACACAAGGTATATAAACAGAAACAAATAAATAACAAAGGAAATAAAAATAAATATAGCAGTCTGCAATGATATAGGGCATAACATTGTTCTGAGTTTAAGACGTTCTTTCATCATGTAACTGTGAAGAAGGCGTGCTATTTCCTAATAGCATGTGACTTCTTGGCTGCTATGCATTTGTATCCACACTTTGTGTGAGCTAATATTACTCCTGCTTTCTGATTGATGTTGCTTGTTATCTTAGGCTTCATATTAAGACAGAAGATGGGGAATAACTGAGTAGATTAAGTGCAAGAATGTGTCAACGATTTGCCAACAACATGTATGGACCACAACTGGTCTACATGTTTAAAGTACTGTAAGAAGCACATTGCAGATTGCAGAGATCGAAACTGCAATGAACATACTAAAGACATCTGAAATTGGTCTTCTGGAACAAACTAGAATGCTGGTATGAGAACAAGGCAAAAAGCAGGCCTTGTAAGCAAGAGTTCAAGATTAGGTAGGACCAAAAGTAGATTCATTTACTGGACATGGTCAGATAATACAGCCTGTCCAAATTATCTGAGTGTTCAAATTGCAATGGTGCTTTTTAGCACCCAACTACTAAAACATCAGCTCTTTCAGCCTTTCTTTGGGGTTTATGGAACATTCATACTATTGTGTCCTTCAACAAATGTAAATATATATATATATATATATATTTTTTTTTTTATGTGATTCAGAATAAAACAGACATCATGTTAAAATGTAAAAATATTGTACTTTATTGTTTTAATAATTTAATTGAAAATGATTAGCAACTGTCTGTACTATTTTGCTCTATTTGGACAACATTTATTTGACTAAATTGTCATCTTCAATTGTTAAGCAACTGCCAGAGATATCATGCACAAAATACGACCATAATCTGTATGCCAACAAATCTGCATGAAGCAATTAGTGAAGTAATTAATGAATTGTAAGTCTTGGAAAGCATATCTACACAGATTTTTCTTTCATGCATCATTTCTTGAAATATCAGTCAAGATCCAGATTTTAATTCTTTTGAGTCAGTGAATATTTCCTCTATGGTTTCCTTCTGTATGTAGTGTAAATACAAATACCACTTGTGGTGCATTTGCATGTTTTAGCCAGGTCTTCAACCCTGTCTTTCCCCATTATCGCTTAGCAAACAGTGCTTCCACAGCAACCTGGGATTCTGGGTAATGACATGCAAGTAAGCACAGTATGTACTGTATGAACATACATGTTGGACCTGAAACACTCCTGGACTTCACCCTCAGAGGATTCTGGGTAACAAGAGAGACTGTGTTTGTTTATAAGAAGTGAGACGGTTTAAGACTTGGCCAATGGGATCCAGCAAATATTGAGTTAATATGAAAAAAGCCAACCTTGTAATTCCTAGCACAGAACAGGACAGTGAGACTTACACCATGCATCCCACACAGCTAGGCCCAGCAACAGATAACACATACAAAGGAGATACCGTTATTGAAGAAGGGAGGTATTTGGAGCATGTGCAGAGAGAATACCAGTAGTAAGAATGATTAGTGTGACAGCTTTTCTAAGATATAAGTATAAGTCTGAATAAGATTCCTTTGTCTTGATCAGAGAAGAATACTCTTGCTTGCTCTGTCCTGCACGCAAAGGACAGAGATGGCTATTTTACTTGTATCGATTTCTACTCTCTGAACACACCTCCGTGTCAGCCTCAACTTTTTACAATATATTTATTTATTCTGTTATCATAAAGGCTACCAACAGTACAGTATATACCTTTGCATACAGTTGTGTTTACCTCAAGTCAAAAATAAAGCTGAAGTAACTGTACATTTCAATTTAAAAAAAAATGCATAAAGCGATGACATTTTTATTATTCTCACTCTAATCTTTATGTTTGCTAAAATATTCATGAATTTGAAGCAGGGGCTATGAACACATCTGTTCATTAATGGTGTGTATTCTCAAATTGGAAGTGGAATTGTAAAACATGAAACATGAAACACAGTAGGTGGTACACTTTTTTATTAATAGATACCAGATCCTTAAAAAAAAAAAAAAAAAGTATATTATTATGGTCTATATTTCCACTAAATATAAATATACCTGATCAATATGCATATAGCATCAGGGCAGAAGGTGCCTGTCTGCACCGAAAAGTTAAATGCTGCTAGTACTTCTTTAAGTCATGAAATGACATTTTTTGCTACCTTTTGAATGCTTTAATATTTTGGTGTGCTTGCCTGCATTTGTTCATGCTATTCTGCTTCCTAACCTTAGTTTTGTTGTCTTAGCACCCACATGTTGTTACTTTTGACTTTCTTGAGACCCATGTACTGTATGGGCATCTAAAGTTGCTGGACCTGATTCTTCTATTTTATCTCATGTTCTCCATATACTGTATTTCCAACAAGCACAAAACAAATACATACATTTTAAAAAAACAAGAAACATAAAACACGTTTTTTTTAATTACTTGGTAAATAGTTTAATTTAGGCAACCGATCTAAATAGGAATATAGATGCTTCAAATAAAATGTAAGAACATTTTAAAATTAAACTATTATTGATAATAATAAAAAATAAATTGAAACAAGGCTGACAAATACTATTAATTTATTACGTTACATAAACATGTTTTCTCAAACGGCAGCTCATATTGTAAATGCATAAGTGTGTCTTGTTTTTACTTATACAGTACTACCCCTATCTGATGATAATATCCCATTCAATTTTACATTTTTTTTTTTTAAACATAGTTATTATTAATGGATTGCATTTTAAAAGTTAATATCACAGGACAAGCATAAGCACTCCAGAAAGCCCTGGGCAATTCTGCTGCTGGATTGTTGTTGCACTGATAGGTAGCATGTGGCACATGAGAATTATAATTAGGATGACAATTAATTATGAGGCTTTATTTTGATGGTGATAAATGTGTTGCAGATGCAGATAGAGTTCATGGGAATAAACCTTGCCTCTGAAGCTGCGTGATTCAACTAAGAGACATTGATATACGAGTTGCTACTATAATAATTATGGATAGCTTACGTTTCTTCATTTATATTTTTATTGTATCACAGTCCCACTTAGCAATAAAATATAATGTTAGCAAATTCTTCAGAATCTGTAAATCTAAATTGGCCTAATTAATTAAGGGTCTGTATAATGATAGAAGTATAGCAGAAAATGTGGGTCATGAAATGCACACACAAATGTGTTACTTCTTAAAATCATTAAAACTGTTCTTTAAGATTATTTTTAAAATCTTACACTAAAATGTAATATACACATGATGAATGTTTCATAGCAAATAGGTTTTATAAAAAAAAACAAAACAATTATTACAACTTATTTAGAGTTAGGTCTTGTTTTGCCCTAATTTGCCCGTGAGGCAGGACAAGTCCTTCTTGTGTAGCACTAGCGATACTGCTCAGATAAATAACAGTATAAAAAGCACAGGCTCTTGTAATTCTGGTATCACTAGACAGCAAACATGAAGCATGACTGAAGCAACAACCAATGTGTCTGAGATGAGATGGAAAAGCCAGAAAAAATAAGTCTGTTTTTCTGTAAGGATCTTTATACAATTGTGGGTGATATCATGACTTTTTCTGAGTAATTATTTGTTTCATACTTGACAATACCCTCAACTGCTGATAAAAAACATTCTGGCAAGTTTCTTTGGGCAAGGTGCAGTGGTAAGGCTTGACATGGAGCATTGAAAGAGTCCTCGTACAACTACTGTAGAAAAGAGAACTCCAGAACAACCTAGAGAAGCTAATAATCTGGCAAGGCGACTTCTTGTCAGAAGGTGCAGAAGTTACAGCTCTACTTCCATATGGACACAACATCTCCACTTCACTGACACCCAAATAAAACCTGTGGTCTCAGTTCTGCTGGAGATGTCTAAGTAAATAAATTAATTGAAATGTAATGACAGAAGTTCATTATCTAACCATCCTAACTGCTCTTACAGTAGGTCCTCAAGTGCTATGCTTGTTCATATTTGTAACTGGTACTATACTACAAATTACTAATATGATACAATATCATCTATCAAACTTGCAGTGCAAGTTTTACTTCATCTAGCCTTTAAGTTCTTTAATCAATTATGTATATTAAGGTAAAGATTCAATGATGAGAGTCCTTCATAGATTCATGCAGGAAAAGGCATTTTATTTAGATTTTTACTGGCCATGCTCTATCACTGTTTCCACCTCTATACTCGGCTTATTTTCTGCTTGTCTGCTTTCTTGTACACTTCGTGAGCCTTATACTGTCTATGGAGGCGACAGTTAGATCCTAAACTTCAGGTTCTAACAGCCAATTTCTGCCCAGGTATAGTTTTATCCCCCTTTTACTTACCATGCTTGTTTGTATACTGGAGTCTCCTCATGGACAACCCCCCTTGTTCTGTCCTGGGCTCCCTGGGGCTCAGTAAGATTTGACAGGCTTCTAAACACATCACCTTCTTTCATGCAAATATAGAGACTAGTTGAATCTCTGATTAACTTTAGTTGCAGGAACAAACAGAAATGAAGTGAACATTTTCCAAAATGTATGAAATAAGGAGTATGGTTAAAACAATAATGCTAAGAGAGCAGGGATAAGAAACCCACAGACTCCAAGAGCTGAGTGTATAAGCTACATCACTGCCCAAGAGTGATAAAACAACAGACCCTTCCCAGAAGCAGGAAGACATTGAGACAAACAAGACCCAGGAAGGGGAAGAGTACTGTCCCGGCCAAGCTCAGTCTAAAGTTTGCCGGGAGCTGGCCCGGATCGTAGCGGGTTAGCCGCGGGTCCACTCTCCGTTTAAAAACGGAGTTTCCCGCGCGGCGGCCGCTTCAATAGATAAGCGCTAATGGCGCTTACTATTGAAAGCGCCCGAGGCGCGGGAAAACCGAAACCGGCCTGAGACAGCCCGCGCGCCGCCCGCGGCTATTTCAAAACTGCGGTGGCGGCCGCATTAGAGTCCGCTCGGCCGCCACTGTAGTTGCTGGTGACAAGTGAATGATGGACAGTTCTAGTACAAAGATGAATAGGAGAAGACCAGACAGGAAAAAACACACAGCTGGAAAGAGCACACTCCCTATCTGGTGTCAATACTGCACCGACACACTTTATTCGAGCAAATACCCAGTATGTACCTGGCAGATACCTGGAATGCACCGCTCCTCACCTCTGACAAGCCCCGTTGCGTTTGCCTTCCCAGCCTGGGTTCATGCCTGGCTGACGGGCGGCTGATCTGTTAAATGATAATGATTAGGATTGAATAGGCTGCAATGCTTCGCGTGTCTACCAGATGGCATAAATTCATGAATTGTAATGCAGTATATATATATATACTGTGCAGTATTGCAGCCAGCGGGAATAAAATGCTTCAATCCCTGCCTGGAAAATACCTCAATGCACTCGGGCAGAAAACAGTCACAAACCTCAATACACCCGGGTATACCCGAATTCGTGGGACTAGCCGAGCTCGAATAAAGTGTGTCGCCAGTGTAGATACCACTATAATAACATATGTGGAATATACAGTAAAACATTAACCATATTTTCCACTGGGCCTCCAATTTCCTTTTTTTCTGCAGAACAGGTGCAAAGTCAACAATACCAGTCAGGGATGGATTAGGGCTCCTTGACGTCTCTTCAGAGGGCCATAGAAGAGTGGGATCCGCAAATAGCAGTAGGGACACCAGGTGATGGTATCACAAGGCTTAACAGGCCCAGCCTTTCTTTGGTCAAGAGGTTAAATTTATTTTCATTTTCTAGAGTCCAGATGATACTCTAGAAGGATGGTCTCTGCAGTCGGTCTTATAAAGACTTCAGCTTTGATAATTGCTGTGACTTCGGCCATCAACATTATTAAAACTTCATGGGAGAGTTGAGTTGAACTGGCCTCCAGGATCATGCAGTCTGATTTGTTCCACCTGATTTGTTCCACTAGCATATACATAGAAACTTTGTATAGTGTGCTGAGGTTGAGGCGCCAACTTAGCCTTGCCAAGGATGAATGTAATATGGTGTTCTATATTTGTATCTGTTACCTTTAAGTAAGCCACTGCTGCTATGGGTTTCATAGAAGAACTTGAAAAAACTCAAACTTCTTTGTTTCGTGCAGTGATGAGGAATATAGGTGAATTAGTGCATGGGATCTGAAGTTGTTTGAAGGTCTTAAAAAAGCCCTTCCACATTTTCCACTTGTTTTCAGGAGGTAATGGTGTATCCCAGTCCCATTTTTCTGCAGAAAGTTCTGGAAGGAGAGACTTTTCCTCATATGATGACTGGAGCAAAAAATCCGAAAGGGCCATAGAGGCTGTTGCCCGAAGAAATGAAGCCACACTGCTGCATGGCTGTTTCTTCACTGGACACCTCAAACATGAATGTGTCCACTTTATGGTCATAGTTCAATATGAGGCTACACTATATAGGTAATGTATCGACCCCAAGAGTTAAATCTTTCAGATCATTCACATTATCATCTGAATTGAATGCCTTCATGACTGTGGCACTATTAGAAGCTATTTTATGGAGGCTTAGGGGCTTATGCAGAGAGCAACGTGAGTTACTGGGAAAACGGCAATAAAATAGCCAGAGATTTGGCGTAAATTATGGCCCTATGCAGGCAAGTGCGTTACCTCCTTTCAGACATGTTGGTAATGTTGGCGAGTTTCCATTACCGTTAAATGTAACAAGCAGCAACTTGCCAACTTTTCGTGGAGACTTCAAACTCGCCATACTATGCCACATAATGGCGCGTTCAAGCACATCTGTGCTACTGGAATTCCATGGTAAATGAACATGGCGAGGTTAAGCTTCTCGCCACGTGTTTGCCAAATTATAACTTCCGAAAACTGTTGTGGCGGATTTTATAAATCTCGCCATGTTCTCGGCAGCAAAAGGGTTTCTGGCGAGTTTTTTGGCCAGAAGATGGCGCGATTTGCATTTCTATCCTCTGTGCATAAGCCCCTTAGCTGATATTTGCTAGCATCATTTATGTTCTTTTGAGTAAGTCGATAGCTCCTTCTCTAGGAAGTAATTTGATCCTGTCGTCTACATAGAAATCTCTTTTCGACAAACGTCTTAGCGTCTGTACGATATTCTTTTTCCCTTTCCTGTTCTTCTGAGTCCATATGTAGCCCCAGCAGGTGATGAAGTATTACCGAAGACATGTAACTTCATCCTGTATAATTTGGTCATAACGTCATTGATACGGTATGTCAGGAACCATACTGTAGGTAGTTTCTTTAATTTCTTCTTGAATGAGGAAACAGTGAAACATCTGTTGAATGTCGGCTGTTATGGCAATAGGCTTCTTCTGAAAGTGGATTAACACTTCTAGAAGACTATTTGTTAAGTGTGGTGCAGCAAGGAGAACATTGTTCAAGGACACTCCCTGGAATTGGACACTTGAATTGAATACTGGATCGAAACTTGATTTGACAAGGTTTCTTGGGGTGGTATACACCAAAGGATGGAAGGTACTAGCATTTTTCACCCACCTTCAGTCGAGGAGTGGGTTCTGTATGAACACTGTGAAATAGGCCTTGACGAGAAACTTTGTCTCTAACTTCTTTTCCAAGTTGTGATGTAGCAAATTGAGTCTAGAGTAAACCTGTTATCTGTTTGTGAGACATCTTTTGGGTAAGCGAAATGGAAGCGGAGCCACTCAGATGTTTGTTTCATCTTTAAAGAGTTTGTTATCCATCATCCTCAGAAAATATTAATCATGCATTGATGGAGCTGGTTTATCATCATCTTTGGCAGCTGGCATGCTGTACATCCTAGGCCAGCCCCACATTTTTCTGATGTAACGGTATCTTTGTAAGTTTCAGGGATATGACTGTTTATCTTTTTTGCCAAGCCATTCTTTCACATATAAGTGGTTAGGACATGGTTTGAAGAGAGATTCGCATCAACTCTCTATTATGTTTGCTTTTCAGGCATCAACGTTGTTGGGTCTTTGCACTTTGCCATTGCATACTTTGCCCATTATAACCCATCGCCGGTCAGGTCTTTTGGGCCTATCGGGCATTATGAGATCCATTGCACTGTTTGCTGACTTTATGTACCCTCAAGATATCCCTGCCAAGCAGCAGTAAGATCTTTTTCTAATGATGGGATAAAATCAACTTCCCCTGAGCTGAGGGTAATGACGTGCTACGTCTGTTGTGCTCCTATTTTCTGCCATCTGGCTACATTCTATACGCGTTGTGAGTGGTATCTTCATTTTAGCATTTATAGAACTCACGGTGTAGCCATTTTCTCTCCTCCTTGTTTCTATTAGTCCTGCGCATGCTCTGAGCATGTAGGGAGAAGTGTTATCTTGTATGTTGTATAAATTAAAGAACTTTGAAATGACTAATGGCCAGTTGTTTTGATTGGCGAGGATGGCATACAGGAAGGCGAGGAACCGAAGCAAAGGGTTACTAAGCAACAGCAAGATAAAAACACAGAGCTGGAGACAGCACACCCTACATTTGTAATTTTTCGACCTCACCTATTGCCGCCCAGGCATAGTGGCCAACTACCTAGATTCATATAAATAGATCTGTGAGACTTCATTTTTACACTCTACAAAGCTGTAAATTCACAGCCTTTTAATATTTCTTGAAATCCATACCAACGGTATCTTTCAAACTTACATGCATTTCCATGGTACCACTTTATCTTCAATTACTTTTTCCTTGTTACTTTTGTTGGGCTGTATCTTATTGATTTATGTATCATTATCTGTTTATAATATGTGTTACCATGATGCAATTGTCTTACCTTTTTTGCATGTTTAGGTTATTTTTCATCTATTTTACTAGTCAGTAGTTGAATTTCTCCATTTAGACTATACACTGTCCTATTAGTATTCTGGTATGCTTTCTCAGCTTTATCTATCTATCGCTCTGTCTATTATGGTTGTTTGCTTCAACTTTTTTATGCTGTCAATTTGCCAATTTTGGAACTTCCTACACTTTGGTTCATTACGGTATTATTAACCCCACCCAAGCACTTTTCTGCATTGACCCCCTGCTCCCCAAGAGAGGTCTTCACACTTTGTCTCTTGTCTCTAGATGGATAACGTTTTCACCAAAGTTTGAATCCCCTGCAAAAATGGGATTTTAGCGCTTGGACGAACTTGCACAAAATCAAAATCTCACCTGTGAGACCTGGGAAATATGTGAATTTAAGTATGCAAATAATATGCTATTTATTTAAATTAGTGCATATTTAAGATGCTTCTTTTTGTGCACAGGTGTTTCTCAATGTGTTGTATAAAGGTGTGGTTGGGGTTGGTACATACAGTATACTGTAGCACTTGGGACTCTAGCAAAAAAGTCTCTCTTGTGAAACAGTATTTTCAAGTACTTAAATGAAAACATTACAACAAATAGTAACATAATTGTTTTTTGAATACCCCACTGTTATATATTCCTTAGGTTGCAGTCAGTATTTTAAATGAATGAGCCTTGCATGGGGTTTACTTGTATTGAATTCTACAAGCAAAATACCAACTGCTGGCATCAGTAAGATATAATTAAAATCTTTTCCTCAAACCACTTTGTACACCAGAACTCTACTAACCTATTATTAATGCAATTAGCTGTGCTGTGAAAAACATATATATTTAAACCCAAAAATTATATTTGCTTATTGTTCTCCCAGCTGTACCAAAAAACTACTTTAAAACATTAATCTCTTTATTTTCTATTTGTATTCAAGTACGTAATGGCAAAAATGTCAAACTTATTCAGTATTTAGGTATTTAGATATACATCTGAGTCTATACTAATAATACATTATTTGTTACATTTATTATCCATTTATTGAATCTAATTTACCTGGAGTAAATATTTGATAATCTAGGTGTAACTGGCAAAGGAATACAATCTAATCTAATTGCTTGTATTCTGAACCATTATGTGAGCAAGGTTTGATATAAAGTTTAAATGTATATTTGTTTCCATCTGTGTAAAATATTTGTTCATCTTCTCTAGACATACCAAGGACTTATTAGAGAAATGTATATTCATATGACCACCAATGCATTGCAAAACAGTAATACTGTAGTTTTTTTTGTTTGTTTCAGCTGTACACTCTAATTTTACTGTGGACTCTACATTCTATATTGTTTTAGGTTGACATTTACATGTTTCAGAAATACTAGCAATTTAGCACACCATTAAAATGTACAAAACAGCTTGAGGAAAATTATATATTCATCTCAACTAGCTTCAAAAGTGTGCCAACCTGTTGCAAATATTAGCAACTGATGCATCAGAGAATATCCTAATTGAAAGCAAGGATTTTTATTTCAATGATACCTTAATCCCTTTTTTTTGTACCAGTTTTGCACCCAGAAGACTTTGATGCATGACCTCCCCCCCCCCCCTTTAATGTTGACAAATCGTCACAATGTGGTAATATGGTCAACTGTTTGCTGCAATTCCACTAAACAGGGGTTACAAATCATTAACAATACAGTATAATAACATTTATTTATGTTTAAGAAATATAACCCATAGAGTAAAGTTAAAGCAGTCAGCCAGCTGGTGGTATGTACTTGGCAATAAAAAGAAACAATAAAACCAACTTGATTCAGCCAATTGTTTTATTGGCACTTTGAGATAGATAATTGATGGGTGGAGATCAAATCCTTACTTTGTGTTCCCACAATACTCTAAGACCTACTATGGATCCCTGAACATTAAGGACACACAGCATGCCTCAAACATCCTATTAATCATAGGCATCAAATGCTGGATCTTAACAGATTCATGTACTGTACAGTATGGGCAATCTAAGTTTCCATTTCCTTTGATGTCAGATTTCTATGCATGTATTATTCCACAAAACTTCAAAGTTTTCGGTGATAAAATTGAAATAATAAATTTAATTCAAAATCGGGTAAAACTCACAAATTCTGAATTGCTATGCTATTTACAAATATGCCACTTAACACTTACCAAACAACGTTTATCTAAAAGATCACTGACTATCTATTTTGCTGTGGTATTGCGAATCACCTCTACTACAGTATGTCATCTTTTGGTTTATCAGCTGATGATATGAAAGACAGTTACACGTTACTATTGGAAAGAAAACTTTGACAGACTTTAGATCAATTCATATATTTGGGAAGCTCTTCAATTTGTACCACAACGTAGAGAATTTTTATCAAGTTTTTAGCAATATCCTATTTCATGTCCATTTGATTGCATAACACATACCCCACCTGTTCTCAATTGTGCTAGAGGAAATGTGACCAGGTAGGATCTAATACAATCTGGTATAGCAATTAACTCCGTTATTGAATGTGATTTTTACATTACTTACCCTAAATATTTTAACTATATCAGGTATAAATAAACACACTCAAAAAATGATGACTCGGGTATTTGTGGCTATCAAGTTCACCATTACCAGATACTGGAAAATACTGACCCTCACAAGTTAACAACAAGTTAACAACAAAATAGGAGAGCTAATCCTACTAGACACATTAGCATCTTATATTATATTTATGACAATGCATACATTTAAAAAACATGGGACAATTGCTTATATATTTTGACCAAACTATCAGTGTGCATCCAATTATTCTTATTTAATATTATAACGACTTGTCTCACATCCTGCTGAATAATGTAAACTCTTGAGGACACAGGTTCTATTTATTTAAATTCAAATAATTAATGTTCCTTTTTTGTTACCTTAAAATGTTCTATAGGATTTTTATGTAAAAAAAAAAAACTATATATGCAAAGTATAATAACAAATATAAGCCATATTGTAATAATGTAGGCTAACGTGATAAAAAAAATTATTATAAAAAAATAAACAATGTGCCTAATACACATGAATTTAATTGAGACGTGAGTTTTTTTTGTTAGATCTTAGTCAGATATGCGTACATCCTTTTATGTACTTTGATCCTTCTTGTGTATTTCTGGAAGTTCTTTAGATTGGACTAGGCATTTTCCACACCAGTGATCAAAACAAGTTATAGTACACTGAAATGCATTCATGAGAAAAAATGGTTGAAATCAATACATGCTTTCCTTGTTTCTTCTAATTATATTCAAACTACAAATGTAATTATTGGATTAGTTCAAAATGTAATCTTAAAAAAAGTCTACAAAACAAATATTTATCATTCAAGTCTTAATTCTGGTTAATATATTTCCTTTTAGTGAATAGAGGATAACATCTAAGTTAATATATTCAAAAAGTGAGATCAATCTTTTACTTATGAAAATGTCATGGATTTATTTAAGCCAGTCTCATAATGCACACAAATGCTATTGCTAGCTCTCAGGATACTATGGAATGCTTTCTGGTCACTTTGTAGTTCTCGATAATGGCTATTAAAGATGAAGTTATGCAAATATAACAGTGAATTAATTTAAATTAAATTAAAATAAGATACATATTTTCATGTTATCGTTCCTAGGAAAAAAATCCTCCAAAAAATAATGTACTGTATACAGTATGTTTTTGTGCGCTCCTTTTGTGATATGTTTTTTGTGAGCATCCTTAAAAGTACAAGACTGAGTCCACTTAAGGACACAAACAAAAGTATGACATTTAACTATTTGTGCTTGTAAAATTGGCAATCACATTTACTAAAGCTGAATAAAGTGAATACAAATCGGATCCCTTCTTTTGTTTTGTTTGTGTAGTAGTTAACATTTTATTGCTCCTCGTGTCTTCTGGAATACATGTTAAATAAACTGGTCTCCCTGGATTTATTCCTAATGTACTCTTGTAACACTGATCTTGTATTAAACATGCTGTGGAGCCGCACCCTGTGCTGGACAAAAGATCTGCTCCATTCAACCATCACATCATTGAATGAGGGCCTATGTTTCATGGGCAGGTGACATCAAATATGTCAATACATCAACTTTAGAATAGGAAAATGTTAATCAAACATTTGTGAATAAACCCCTTAGGGCCACAATGTGTTACAGGCTCCAATTCAGCCACTAGCCAGGTTTTCCTTTTTGCAGAGTGGTACTTAATAGTCATACATATGGTATTTAAATGTGTTGCACACCTTAGGTCCCCAGTGCAGCCGGCGGCGTGCGCGCCTCTCACCTGCCCCTTAATCCTCCCTAGATATCCCTAGTGCCTCCTCGCGCCCAGGCTCACTGCACACTGTGATGCGTCAGCCAGCAGGGGATACAGCAGAATTGTGATCCCGAGCGGCGACGTGTCATGTGGTGCACCAAGGAGCCAATCAGCGGGACCGTAGCCTTTGCCTCCATTCCACTCTGCAGCTCCTCCATCATGTATCTGGCAGCTGGGGGGGGGGGGGGGAAGGGGTGTGTCACGAGTTTTGTGTGTGTGTGTGTGTGTGAACAAGTGGGCATTGCACCTTAATCAAATGCAGTCTGTGTTTGTATATACTGTTCTATGATAGTTCTTGTTATGCTGCTCAGAAGTAAGACTTTTGGAACACTTGAAAAGCTGTTAGCCACGTCATATTTTTCACAATCTATGTTAAAAAATGGAAAATGGTGTGGCATATTGCACTTAAAACATGCAGAAATAATACATTTAAGTGGCGTTTCTCGCACATTACCCCGCCCCTGTCATGACCCCACCCACCCCATCATGACCCCGCCCACCTGGCACATTTTGGCTGCGCCCCAGCCACTAAAAAATGCTGCCTACAGACCGCAAATCGCGATGAAGTGCCGTGCACGCACCGCCAGGACGCAAGGCGGGAGCGCCGGCATGTGCAACGGGGCCTGAGCCTTACACTCTTTCTGAGCCTCCTGCATAGATTGCCATTATTGGTACTTTCTACTAAACAGCATGTTTTAGGTTTGTTCCCATTATTGCTCATGTGCTCTGATTTAGATGTGCCAGTCTGTTTTTTTTTAGTAGAAACATTATTGGATTTTTTTTTAAATTATAATTGTCAGCGTTTGAAACAATTTCTGAATACATTAAACTTCATAAATTGGACACGAAATGAGCATGACCATTTCTCAAAACTCGTAATTTTTTGGTGCCCTTTCATGGTATGAGTCATATAACTAGTTAGTTGTTTTAACTATTTTATTCATTTATGGAAATAGTTATGTCCTAAATGTTGCACTTTTGAACAGTTCCTAAATGTTAAACTGTTTTGTTCTAACATTAGCAGTGATGTTCTCCCTTGTAATACTGATGACTGAAGTGGTAATGATGTGTTGCATGAACATTGAGATAATTAAACTCCCTGTAGTGTCTTATAGAACCAATTTAACCACTTTATTTTTTCATTGGCTTTCCTGAAATAATGATTTCCATGCAATGCAAATTATATGCTTTTGGCAACTTACTTATGCAATTTAACTCAGCATCAAGAAAAAATAAAATAAGTGGAATTTGAGTACAAAGTAAATTTCTAATTCACCATGACGTTCATAGTATATAATTATACAGTTTTCATTTTA